>NC_026155.1:8736332-8777723 GCF_000512975.1 Sesamum indicum | reverse complement strand
AATAATTCACAAACAAACAATCAAGCCACAATACAAACAGCAACTGAACATACTCTAATCTTATTGGGGAAACAGTGAAATCGAAAGAAAAATCCCAAAATTCAAAAGGCTGAAGCATCTACCAAACTAATCCGAGATATCAAACAGCGAGGCTCTGAAATTTGCCCCCACAATATCTGATCGAACCCAATCAACTTCAAACATTCAGAAACAATACATAATCCAGACAACTACCCTTGTTTTACAAGAAAGCAAAGCGAAGTTGCATTAAAGTTTTTAACTCAAGAACAATAAATTGAATCACTACACCACCCAAAATTTCCTATCAACAAACCCCTTCAAAAAATCCCCTAAAACTCATCAAATAAAAATGCAATAGGAGATACAAGAAAGCTAGACGAAATATATTTAACATATGTACTCGGATCAAAATTCAAAACTGTGAATTTGGACTGAAGAAAAGGAATCATGCTCATCAAATACTCTTCCACATAAAAACACAAACAGGAAATTGCTTCCCCCTATCTCCCAACAGTGAGAAACTCCCAAAATTCACAACAAAAAACACACAAGTAAATGATAGATGCTCACATAGGTGTTGAGCTGGCGAACAAAGCTAGAGAAATTGTTGTGCTTGAAGTGTTTAGGCAGCAAATCCGTGGAGAATTTGTGAGGATCCCAAACAACGAAACTGGTTCTTGACGGACTCCACGATATTATAGAGTCTGTATAGGGATCATCCACCATCTCAAACGTCTTCTTCAGAAATGGTGGTGGCCCAATCTCTTTCAGCCCGTCGATTGGCCTCGCGTGCTGCTCCGCCGCCCATCCATCCCCACCTCCGCCATTAAAACCAACCTCAAGATTCTCATGCTCATCAAGAAACAAGAAGGGCTCCTCTTTGACACTGACCACAACTTCATCTTCCTTCCCTCCATTCTCCCCACCCCTCGCCATTTTCAGCTCATTTTTCACCATTTCAAGCTCCATTTTCTTCAGGGTCTAGACTCTAACTAGCTCTGAGAGTAGTACTCTCTTTGGGGATGAGAATAGCACGCAGATTTTATGACAAAAAAGGCAAAAGGTTACGTAAGGAAAGAGGAGTTGTCGAGGGGAAACGGTGCTTGGAGTTGGGAATACAGTATACGTACTGCACATTTGTACCAAGCGGTGGCAATGTGGCGGTACAGGTGGAGTGAGAGTGGGCATGAGAGAGAAAGCGGTGCTTCAACTCTCTGTCTCCCTCTCTCTCTCTATACTATTCAAATAATATTTATTGGGAACTAACCTCATCCAAAATTAAATATTATCTCATTCAATTTGATAATTATTTCAATTTTTATTATTTTGGGGTGTTTTTAGCTGCTTTGGCATTTTTATAAAATAAATTAATTTTATTTTTTTACACTTTACTCTTATTATAATAATCTTAGTTTAATTTTATTATTTTTAAAATTATATATTTAAAGTTGATATTCGAATTTTTAAATAATTTAATATTTTAAGTTTTTTTATATTTTATGTGTTATATCATCTAATTATATTATTTTTTGACATATTATTATTTGATTAATTAATAAATTAATCATTTTTTGTAATCATGCAAGTTTAACTATTGTATATGATAAATGAATAATTATATTATTCAGTGGGATTATTATTAAATAAAATATATTTTTGTAATATTTTTAAAAATATAAATATAAAATACTAATCGAAATAAATGTTATGATTTTTTCTGAAATAATAAGCAAAAAGATAATACCTTTTTAACACAAATGGACAAAATAGTTTTTTATGAATTAAATTTATTTTACAAGTTTTTATCTGCTTTTCACTTTTTTTACAAACACTACCCACTTTTGATTCTGCTACAACTTTCAATTTTTTCTATAAAAATTATTTTTTTAAAAATAGAAATTTTTGCAAAAAGTCCCTTAATTCTTTTAAAAATAAATATTTTTCAAAGTTATAGATAAACCTATAAATACTTATAGCCTCAAACCATTAATTAACCTATAAATATATTAATGTTGTGTCTGCATCAACGAAATTAAAATTAATGATTTTAACTCCACAGAGATTTAATTTAGTTGAAAAAATTAAAGTTATGGTTCTGATTCCATTAATATGTGGGTATTAATCTATTTTAATAATAATTTATTATTGATATATTACAAGTTGTTTATTAGTTTTCTATAATTAATGTATATAAATTATCAATAATTGAAATCGACTAACTCAAAAAAATAAAAATAAAAATGTCTAGAATAAATAATTTCATTATACTTCTTTTTTATAATTCTATGCTGCAAATAATTTAAAAACCGTCCAACTTATTTGAAAATTTTTCTCTAAATTTCTATTTTAAAAATAAAAATTAATACATCCAACTGGAGCTCAGTTTCCCTCTATAGGATACATATATATACACACACGTAATTTTATCATCATCATTAACAAATTTACGGATGAAGAAAGAACTGTATACCCTGTTCGAAATATAAAATTGAACCCTCTATCTATCGAGAACTAGATCCGAACTTTGAAACTCCTAATTTAAAATCCAAGCCCTAAAGCAAAATAATATAAAAAAGTAGGATTGAGATTAATTGTGAATAATAGAAATATGAGATTAGAGGTATGGATAAGGGACAATAGGACATCCAAGTGGAGTGATAGGCATCACAAGTTTGTTGAAAGAAACAAGACAAAACAATAACATAGGGCGGAGAAAAGAGGTACGGCGTTGCGTGAAAGTTGCCAATAATGTCAAGTCTGCCATTTCATTTTCAACTCCCTTAACTTTCCATAAATTCTCTCCCACCCACAATATATGTATAATTACATTCTTCTCTCTTAAAATTTTATTTAATCGCCTGTATATTTTTTGTAATTTAAAAAATTATATTTAGTATTTTTAAATTTTATTTTTATTTAACAAATAAGTTCATTTGTTAGTCAAAATTTATCAAATTTGCTAATATTAATAAAAAAAATTACAAAAAAAATCTATATGTACTTTCAATTAACTTATTACTAACTTATAATGGGTCAAACAAGTTTTTTTATGATCAAATTACCTTCATACGTCTCCACACGATAATGCATTTGAGAAGGTATATTTTCAAAGTTAGAAAAATTATTTGACTTACAATAAGTTAATAATAAGCCAATCAACGGTAAATATCAATTTTTTTTAAGTTTATTTGTTAATATCGGCAAATTGAGTGAACTTTCACTAATGAGGAACTTATTTGTTATATGAAAGGAAACTTTCAAAGGTGTTAGATGTAATTTTCCAAATTACAAGAGATTTATGTGTAATTAAATCAAATCTTAGGAAGGAAGTGTAATAATTCCTTAAAATAATTATATCCTACTATTAATAATGGTTAAAGTTAATATTTATCCATTCATTTAGAATTTAAATACAGAAGGGTAGTTGAAGATTTTTAGGCCCAATTTACTTTGCTGTTGGACGGTGGTTGGGGCGGCGGATTTGAGAAAGAGGAGGACAGGCAAAGTAATTTTTGGATGAGATTACTTTGATCAATTAAGCTTAGATTTACTTCTGGAATGAAATTTTGAAATTTTTAATTTCAGAAAAAATATTATATTTTGTGATTAAATATAATATGCAAAATTGAAGTATATAAAACAATTATTACATATTTATAGTTATAAAATGTTATATTTGCACTATATTCATTACAAGTACTTTAAATATATTAGAAAATAGAATCCAATTGCCATATAATTATATTATAAAAACATGTCGTCATTGTTATTGGTTATTTATTATTATTAAAGTAGAGTATATTATTTAAAATTCAATTCTCATAATTATTCACCAAATAACTTAATGAAGCATATCCTCATTATTTTTCTGCAATTATATGTAACACTATACATATACCTCATTTATTATCATTTAAATACAAAGCATGCACTATTTAATGATTCTTATTTATATATTTGTGTGGATTATCGTTCATCATATTTCAAGTGTTCAATCTCAATGACTAAAATAATTTGTGACGGAGTTTGGGACGACTAAACTAATTCATTTCAAACGTTGTCTCTTATCTGTCTCAAATTAAAAATTTAACTCGTGAGACAAAATCATATCCATTTGGGAGGGATGTTTCTGTTCCTAATTTCGTACCAAACTTTGCAAGTTTTCATTCGCACATAAATATTTTAAGTGTGCACTTTTTTCCCAAAAAAAATGGCGATACTGGGATGAATTTTGCAATAAGTTAGTACAAAATTCACCTATACAATATATTTATCCAAAAATTGTGGCAAAGGAGTCCCGAAATGTGCCAGAATTCATTGCAAATAAAGAAAAATTTTGCAGTGACTTTTCTACGGAATCCAGGCTACTAAATACACCGCCATACACTTCCAATGCCGTTGCAAATTGTGTACAATACGAATATATTGAAAAGGTCGTCTTAAATCTTGTACGGAATTATATATACGCATTATTTGCAACCCATTGGTCCCCAACTAATTTTAGGACAAAACTTGAGATTGATTTTATAATACGTGCACCAACGAAAACGTTTAAAAAGATTGTGATAAAATTTTGATATTCTTGTTTGCTTGCTGCTCATCCCTCCCAAGGACGTAGTAAATTCTATTTTAAACTGAGTCGAATATTTTTGTTCCAAAAATACGTAGCAAGTAAATGTTTTTTTGTAGTTCTTTAAACTATCTCTCTCAATATCTTGAAATTAAAGAATAGACATTGCAGCTAGTGTAGTGATAGACATTTCCACTTGCCTTATTGCCTCAAGAAGTGTAGCAAAGCCACTACAGCACCTGCAACTATGTAAAGAATAAGAATAATTCATGATGTGAACCAATTGGTGTCCAATTACACGAGATATTGTTTGCTCTAGGTTTCTAAGAGCTTCACGGTTTGTTCTGAAAAGACCCTTGCTAGGGAAGAAAAGCCATAGGGCTTATAAGTCATTCAAACTCCTCGTCTGCAATCAATATGCAACGTTTGCCTATATCATCAGTGTACAACTACAAGAGTTCAAATGTGGGATAAACAAAAGATCGGAGATTATCAGAATTGAGGACAGTTATGATCCTCTTCTCTGCTTCATTCCATGCATCCAATTCATGGAATCCCAAGAGGCAATGAGGCAATAAGGCAAGTGGCTGGCACTATTTGGCCAACTCTGTTGCAACATAGAGTTGTGCTGCAATTCTGATGATTGTAAAAATTCGATACCATCATCAAACCGTGGAGTGATTGTAAAACTGATATCCTTTTTAAGTCCAGCACGTACCACACATCTATCAAGTGGGTAATCCCAGAACCTAACTGGAAGAAGAAACATGGACATTGTTTCCAATCTTCAAAATTTGATACTCCAGAGTTCGCCACATAAGAAAACCTAAATTCTCCATGCTGTACTAACCAACCTGAGAATTTCTACCTTCCCTGTTGATGAAGGGAAGATCCAATTTTAACATCAGGATCAAACTTAGCTGCAAATGCCAATGTCGATTGAACAGCTTTCTGCACCGAGCTTGGTGAATTTGCCAAGAGCGATGTCTTGAAAGGGCTAAATAAATCTACATTCTCCCCACCTGTTGATCGATCCCACGACCCACCAAAGGAAAGGAAACGCTTTTTAGTCGAGTCCTGAATCATACTTGGTGTACTTGGTCCCTCTTTAACCAATGAAAATGCAGTGTCAAAATGAACACCAAGAGGAGTACCATTAATCTCTTCAGGCAGCCCCCGTGCTAGACTGTTAGCATTTTGGTTCATCTGCTGATTGACTTTAAGAGTTCGGACACTCGCTGGCAATGACCAGGTCAGTTTATCTTTAACCATATCATCTATGACAGATTTTCCAGTTTCATTTTTACGATTCGCAATAAAGTCAGGGAGTGCCTTACTACTGGAATCATCAGCGCGAGGTTGGGCAAAGGAGAGAAAATTTATTCCCCGTGGTTTCCGTGGAGCTAACCCCTCAAAAATCTCATTCGTCTTGTTAAAGCTACCTGGCACTTTAAGAATTGTATTAGAAGCAGCATCCACGCCATCACTTCTTTTTACACAGGATCCATCCTGTTTGTGCTTACTGGTGTCACCAAGTCGCATCCCCCCATTCAAAAGGAAGCTAACTCCTTTGGGTGCCTGCCCAGCAGGCCTTGGAACAGGTTTTGGTGCGAGCAGTTCTGCACTCTTACCAGAGGAGTCCTCAACAGAGCAGAATTTGGCATCAATCTTCTGACCAGAGGTATCTGTATGCTTGCTAGAGTTTGAATTATTCAGTGGGGATGGGAACTTAACTTCAGGCTTGGTCATCTTTGATATTGCAACTGATCCTCCCTTGTCAGGCACTATATGATGTGCAGATGTCAACTCAGATTTTGATACATTAGGTGCCATAGAGAAACTCTGTTTGGCCGGAATCTGAATATTAAAAGAATGATGAGCACAATTCAGTTACCATATTGTGTACGAACTATAAAGATTGTAGCAGGTGACAATACTTTTCAACAGTTAGAAATCATAGAACAAAACATTACCTCATGTGAAAACAAACAGTCAGAGCCTCTACTGCAGAAACCATTAGAAGCATAATTGTTGCATGGGTACTTAGAGAGTTGATGGTCAAATGGACAGTCATCTCCTTTCATGCAAGAGTGACGAGCAAAATGACCGCATGGCTACAAAACAATTAGATAAGCAGTTACCAAAGCTGTAAACCATGAATCCTCGAATCAACATAATTTAGATGAGGCTACCCATGAGAAGTACCAAATTCTAAATCATGCAAAAATTGACAAAAAGACCATCAGGGTTCCAATTTTATTTGTTCAATAAGTTTTAGAGTCACATGTATATTCCTAAGCAACAGTATAAATTAGGAAGGATACCACAAACTGTTATGTAGAATGGCATGATGGGAGCATCTAGCATAAAAATTTAAAATGACATTCTTTCTCTGCATAGAGAGTAAAATGAACGATAACAAGTATCAATTTGATAAGTAAAAGACGATCGGTATGATAAAAAAAATAGCCTGGATCTCTTTCCTTCCAAACCCTTTTCGCTCCACCCATGAGTAGTGCTACCCCTCCTCTTTTTTCTCTTTCTGGGGGGGGGGGTTTGGCCCCCAGGAGAGGGTATATAGAAAATAAATCAGTATTAGTTGATGGATAGATGTCATTTGAGTCACATAAAATGCATTCTTTTAAATAGCAGTGAAGTGCTTCAGTTCAAGAAAAACAACAATAGCCCCAACAGACCACCAATCAAAATTCTCTTCATGATATTAAAGTGCTTTAATAGTTTCTCTGATGCAAGAGAAAGAATGAAAGTCCCACTTCCAAAGCACAGTTAGAGTGTATTTTATGAATTTCTTAGTATGATGGTCAATATAGTAGGCAAAAAGTTAATTGCATTAGAAACAATCCCTATCATACAAGAGAAAAGTAGGATTGGTGTCATGTATGTCCAAACAATGAAGTCAGTTAGTCCATACAGCAAGAAGGATATATCTTGAAATAAACAACTTGCAGGAGCATTCTGTATGTATGTGATCTATAATAATGTTTCTTCCATTAAACTTTGAGTGTATTTGAGAAGGGGATCTTGTATATGAACTTGTTCAAAGGATTAAGGCTGGTGCAATTAAGTAGAGCGCCTTTACTGTCTTATTTCATCATTGAATATTTGAATTCCTCTTAAACTTAAAGGGAATCATTGAGGCAAATGGTATCCACATAACTAAAAAAGCTGACTTGAAAAGACAGAGTTGATATGCACTAAAATGATGTAAAGACAATCAAAAACAAATTTGCATGCCTTACTTCGAAATATATATGTTAGCAATAATGTAGAACTTGCTTAAGCATACCTTAGACTTTGTCAAGGGAACTGTATCATGGGAGAATTTGCACTTATCACCCTGTATAAACAAAAATAAATGTAAGATCGGTTTCCAGCACTATGCGTGTGTGATTCTCATTTCTTCGTATGGGGAACAATAGAAGATTGCATCAAAGCAACTAACACATGAAGCAAACATAGTAAAACGGATAATATCATAGTTCAAGATCTCACACAACCTCATGGCATCTCCCCTGTAGATAGTGGCGGCAATAAGCTTTTGTCTTTGGCTTCAAAACTGGTTGCAGCTTTAATCTTTTGACACCAAGTTTTCTGTTCTTTTCTGCTCGTTTAATTCTTTCTTTTTTCTGCAAAATAACATTGAGTAACCAAAATGAAGTTAGAGAAACCACAGATGATAGATATAATATATGCAATATAACAAATTATCTTCTCTAATAAAGACACGCCAGTGGAAAAGTATAACACCAACACTCATAGTTAACTTAATCGATAATAAAAGAGATCATATAAGATAAAATTTACTCCTCCAGTAGATTTTTGCAACATTACCTTTTTCTTAGCTCTTCTTTCCTTGGTCAAAGGACCATGCTTCCTTTTCTTTTTGCTGGCACTGCCGTCCTGCATAAAGTGTGGCATCAGGTTCTACTAGTTATGAAGGCAGCATATACTTTGAAACTCTGGTAAAAGTAGAGTTCGTAAACTCCAAATCTTAGAATACTTTAATTACTCGAAAACAAGCATATTTCAACTAAAAATAGCTTATTATATTTGACATCCAAAAAAGTTGAAGAAAAGTGCATCAATTATCTTTTTCCTTAGCTCCTGCCATGCTTATGGCCACGCCGCCACTGGGAACATTATGGTACATATGATATCAGGTACAGGTGCCTTTACAAAGACCAAACAAATTTAATTGAATACTACCGCCAGCCATTTTGCCCCCCGCCCCTCCCCACGCCAAAAGAAAGAAACATGCCCTTCACATTTCTGGATGTCAAATCAAAACTGTTGGATCTAAAAGGTCAAAATTTCTGGAACAATCTTTTTACTCATAAGAGAAGAAAAGAATTGATGAAAAACAAAATTTGCTCGAAATTTAAATTTCAACTGCAGCAAGGAGGGAAATCACATCCAGAACTTAATCATCTGAAAATACATAAATGTTCAAATTCCCAAAATGATGCATTTCTTATAATCGGACTAACTAGAGGTCATGAATTTCAACACTAAGTAGATTTAGACACATACATAAGGATTCAACAAAATTCAAATGATTTTGGTATACTATTCATGGCAAAGAAAAGAGATCAAAATTATATAATACCAATTATTTAGCAATGAGATCAAAAGCAATATTAACCTAACTATGATGCAGCTTGTGATGAGCGCAGACATAATCCTGTTGCAATGACAATGGTTTTATAATAGCCCACAAATAAAGAATAGTCATACACACATTTATACCTTTTCAGTGGCAGCAGATGTTCGATTTTCAGCAGCATTCTCTTCTACATTTCTGCCACATGGAGTTGGATTTTCAGAAGGTGTTACAGAACCACTTCTTTGAGTCTTCATATTATTATCATTAAAGACACTCTGAGAATGACAATCCTGCATCTTCCCAGCACTTGTTCTGCTTTCCACCTCCCTACAATTACTGTCACTACTCACTAAGTTGACGAGTAAGGGATCAGACATTTCGTGCCGCCCACGCTTTCTATCTCCATAATTACAAATGAATTCTTCTTTATCAAAAGAATCCTTAGAACCATGGACCATTTCTGTAGTTCTCTCTCCCAGTGATACTGCATTTTCGGATAAGGCATCTAGTGATGCATCAGCAATACCAGCCTCCCCAGAGATCTCCCCTTCTTCAATCTCTGCATCATCATTTATATGACAAGGCGACTCCACCACACCTGAATTATATATGAGATTCTCCAGTTCCATCTCCTTTAGCTTCAAATCATGCTCAGCTTCTTTACTTATGTTCTCCTCCATAGTAACATTCTCTTGGTGGTCCTCTCCCACTTTTGATGATTCAATGGCCATATCCATGCCAAAGCAACCATCAAGAACTTCAGAAAAATCCTGAATAGAGAAGTCCTGGTCCACTTCAAGCTGTTCCAATGTGACAATATCGCGAAAACTGTTCCCATTATCTTGATCCTCGGTGGTCCAAATAGCAGAATCACTTGTCTGGTTTTCAACCACCACGAAGTCCCCCATGTTATTTCTATTTTCCGGAATGACTTCTTGCACGCAATCTGTTATCAATCTTGTGTGATCCAAATCTGGTAGTGCTTCTTGTTTACCATCAAAGCCTCCATCCTTAAAACCAACATGTTCTTTATTCTTACCAACAGAAGCTCCTTGAGCTAATGGATCCTTGGACTCCTCGCTACTAGGAATCAGGACTAACACATCAATTGGATTCACCTCTTGACAGGCTATTGATCTGTTTTCTTCACTTACTCGTCTTGATTCCACATCACCAGTATCAACTTCACCAAAGGCCAAAAAATTTAATCACACCGTTAAAAAGTTAATGCAGCATTACAAGTCCAGTTATGCACAGATAAATCACAAACCTTACTTTAATATATAGGTGAATAACAAAAATTCACAAAAATCAGAAAATCACAAAACCGTAGCAACTAAATTTATTTCATTCAGCAAGCCAAGCAAATTCTTATTTATCACAATCTCCACTCCATTGAAACGAGAAAAGCCGACATGAGAATCACATTTAGACTACTGCTCTTCTAACTTCAACTTCTATCTATCGAATTATAACAAATGGATATGAACAAATAAACTAAGACCCGCAAACCAAAAACGAGTTTTCTGTAATACCTTGTGTTTGATGCTGGTGGAAGTTGGTACGGCAGTGAGAGAGAATTTCGATAAGAGTGCAGTAAGTACGGCTGCGGAGTGGCCGGCGGCGGTGCGGAGGGAAAGAAAATGTGGCTTCTGATGGATTCCGGGTTAAGGTTTGCAGTTGCGACGAGTCGTCCATTAAAACGGTACCGTTGGCGTTCGAGCTCTGGTGTTGAGCAGGAAGGCGGGCGGTTAAGGGTTCTGAAATTCCCAACTCTGGAGAATTTATTGGTTTCGCGGACAATAAAACACACCGTATGCCAATTATGAATTATTTATAATTACAACAAATTCGTATGGAATTTGACATAATTACTAATACATCTTCATTGTTAGAAAAATTATAAATATTACTGATATTTGATGAAAATATATAATTTTTGGTTGGAGATCTAGAATTTTCAATTTTCCCTTATTGTATTTTTTAAAAAAAAATTGACGATGCGGATAAAAAAAATTTAAAAATTATAAAAATATAATATACTTAATACAGAAAAATTTTCAAATAATTTTTGAATAAGTAAAATTATAATTCATAATCCATAAAGACATTTTGATAAATTCACCATAAAAAGTGGATGAAAATCTAACATAAACTAATGGATTGGGCTAATTGTTAGACGAGCGTTAAAATCAAGAAATATTGATAATTTTTAACAAAAAGTATTTATAATTATACCAAACTTTAAAAAAGCGCATTATAATTTACCCTTACTTCTAAGAGTAAATAAAAAGAATTATCTGCATCCTCCTTCCACAGTTTTTGATTTTTTTGCATTCACTTTCTTTGATGTTTCAATATTTGATAAAAACCTCCCCTTTTTATATTGAATTTTACTTAAATATTAAATATCTCTAACCTAATTTATATAAAAAAGTAATATATTATTTTTAAAAAATGATCTATAATTGATTCTTATAAAAATTGAAAAAAATGGGTAAAGATAAATTTCATTAAAAAAAATGTCAGGTAGCAAATTGGGTATGGTGTGTACCAACTTGAACCCACAAAAACTATCCTAAAAATATTTTTTTTCTTTATTTCTTTTTATTAATGTAATGTACTGTTTTTCTTATATTTTGCTTTTATTTATCATATATTTTTAAGCATGAAAGATTATTTACTAGATGCACGCATGAAGACATGCCAGAACGGCTAATACTATAAATCTATACTAATATAAAAAGAAAAATCCCTCCATACTCACAAACGACGGTTAATGACACCACCACATTAATTCTTTTGTACTTCATTAATATTTTTGTGAAGTCAAAAATGCCCTTCATGATAAAATAACTCACTTATTCAACTTTTCAAAATTTATATTAATTGATGAAACATTATTTCTTTCTTCCTCTCTTTTTGTATTAATATAATGTACTGCTTTATATATTTTACTCTTATTTATTATATACTTTATAGTGTAAAAAATTATTTATTTTTATGCACATAGAAACGACGTACGACAACAACTAATACATGAAAAAGAAAATCCCATTTTCACTCATAAATAGCGGTTATTTATACCGCGATACTAATTTTTTAAATTACCAAAAATGTCTTTATGTATTTTCAACCACCCCACTCAAATTCTTCCTTTTAATCTATATATCTATACTAATATGAAAATTTCACTCACAAATGATAATTTGTAAAACAACGATACCAAATTTTTGTGTTTATAATATTGCTAAATTAGTCTATTTTTCTTTCTTTCTTTCTTTATGTCTTTCTTTCTTTTTTAAATGTAAGGTATTGGTTTGTATACTTCATTCTTATTTATATTTTAAAGTATATATATTATTTATTATATGCACGCAGAAACAACCTGTCATAACGGCTAGTATATATATTTAATTTAAATAGAATTATATTAAGATAATACTCGATTTTGGGAAACAAACATTTTTTACATTCACTTGATAAATATCCAAACGATTGACAGTTTCTTGATGTGCTCAATACTAGTTATCGGCATGCACGGATCGGTATTACACATTTGGTCCCATAACTTAGAAGGATCGACACATTTAATCCCATATTTTTTTGAGATTACACATTTAGTCCCACATTTCCCTCCAAAGAGTCCTTTTAACGTGCATGTGTCGTTAGTTTTTTGACAAAAAATATAATTTGGGACCAAATTTGTCAAAAAAATCCCACTAAATATGCAATCTTAGAAAGAGTGAGATTAAATGTGTCGACCCCCAACCTATGAGATCGAATGTGTAATATTTTATATTTTAATGGCTATGAACTAAAAATCGCGGTAAATAACTACTATAAATCATGGTTAGATAAAACCAATACAAAAACTAAACTTATTTACTATAACAACAATATTTGTCATGACTCTTACCATGGTAAGTATTTTAGCCACACTTACAACAACCATGGGCAATAATGTTGCATAACTGTAGTTAATAATTATTTACTACAACTATTTTTTTTAATCATTAACTGTTATGGCACGTCATTCCTATGTGCATATAATAAATCTTTCACGCTTTAAAATATATCATAAATAAGAGTAAAATATATAAACCAGTACATTACATTAATAAAAAAAATTAAAAAATAATAATTTATCAATTAATGTAAGTTTTAAAAAGTTAAATAAGTTAGTTATTTTATCATGAAGGACATTTTTTACTTAAAAAATTGATATGACAGTATCATTAACCGTCATTTGTGAGCGTGGAAGTGGAAGGGCTTTTCTTTTTATATTAGTGTAGGTGACAATTAGCAATTGTTAAATATTATATTGTCGAATATCCCATGGGATAATTTTTTAAAGTGACGGTGCATTAATTATAGATTATATATATATGTATAAATTAGTAAGTAGCATTTAATAATGAAATTACATATTAAAAATCAAGGTTAAACAGTCTAAAAATTAAATGACCATAATGACGTCTAGAAGATTGAACGGAGGATACATTCAGAAACCAAGTTCTGGTCATTCTCTTAAACATTGGGTTACTTAATTGAACTAAGTCTTCTGTATTATAAGTCAAAACCATCGCCTCAGCATAGCTTTGAATTCTTCCCAAGAAATATAATTAACACTCTCATAAAAATACTGAAATTCGCAAGAAAAAGGACTCAAACAAAGACTATGTGAAATTAATATATATGTTCTAGAACCATTAGAGATGATCTGAAAGAAAAAAAAAAAAAAAAGGAATTCTTAAACATTCTTGTGTAATTAATTATTGGGTAAATTATACTGATGTTTGATATAACTATAAGTACCCTCTCGTTGTTTAAAAGATCTACCGATACCCTCTAATATGTAACATAATTATGAATCAACGAAGTGAAAATGTCAATTTTATCCTTGCTGAAATTTAATTTTCTCAATAAATTATTAAAAAAAGAATTATGTTTGAATCTGATCGTGTTGGGTGGATGTTATTATTTTTCTAAAAATATGTAAAATTATAGTTCATGTTTAAAATTCTTGAAAAAAATCACAATAAAAGCTAACAAAAATGGTTAATTGATTGTCGGACGCTATTATTAGGGAATATCGGTAATCTTTCAAATAATAAAAAAATATTTATAATTATTTTAAATTTAAATAGCTCGACATACATAATTTACCCTTAATTATTTCTTTATTTGCATGGGCCATGCTGATGAAAGCAACATTTGATTAGGTGGAGTTTTTCTTTATTTTTAATTTGTGGAAAAGTATATATATAGAAGAGTTTCAGACATTGACCATGATTTAATACATCAATCAACAATCTATATTGGATGCTATTGCTTTCATTTGATTTGATCCCAAAATTGGTCTACACAAAAATATTATGAGTCAAGATCGGCAACAAATGAATAACTATAACACATATATGTGTATGTATATGTATACACTATTATTCAAACACAACTCACCCTAACTAAATTTTATGGCCGAAAATACACTTCCACTGCAGACTACGTACAACTTTCAAATAATCTAAAGAAATTTATTATATTTATCTATTTCATGAGATTTTCAATACTTTGTGTCCTCTATTTTATGAGATTTTCAAAATGATCACAAAATTAAAAAAATTCGACATATTTAGACCTGTACCTTTTGGGATTTTCAAAATAGTCTGAGAATTGAAAAAACTTGACACGTTTAGTCCCATAAATCCTGTAAAGTAGAGGACTAAATGTATTGAATTTTCTCAATTGTGGGACCATTTCGAAAATCCTGTAAAGTAGAGGATTAAATGTGTTGAGTTTTCTCGATTTTGGGTTTATTTTGAAAATCCCGCAAAGTAGATGACTAAAAGTGTTGAATTCCTATTTTGTCGGACTAAAAATATAATTTTTGGCTACTGTCAGATGAAAATCAAAATTAAAAAAAGAAATCCTAGTTATAAACTATATTTTTAGCCACGAATTTTCTTTTGAAATGGCTACAAAATTGTGGAAATTATAATTTAGGTGGGAGAGAAAATCAAATGAAAGGGCAGCCATATATATATGTATATATGGGCCATATGCATGGTTACTGTCAATGTGGTAGGTCATCAACAACTCTTCTCACTGCTTCCTGGAAAGCAGACTCGTCAAATTCATCTCCCTGCGGACAAACAAAATCAAACAAGAATCAACCTTTGCTTTCTTACACCAATTAACGTTATTCCACAACAACAATCATACTTAAAAAGTAGTTCAACATGTGATCAATTACAACTTCTTGGTAATTTCCTAATACCCTTTTCCCAAATTAAGCTTGTAATTTCCATGTCATGCTAGAAGAATATATACAGGTATTAATGATAGCAAAATAAAAATTGTATAAAAAGTAACTGATTAATTCCTAAATTATGTATAAAAATTGTAATATTCTGGATCATGTGCAAGCCACATGTATTTTTTCGGCAAAAAATGACTAAAACTATTAAAATTATAAAATTGTAGGACTAAATTGCGAAAATCAGTTCGTGTATGATAAACAAGTCATCCCCTAAATTACAAGACTAGAATTGTATTTTCTCGTATTTTATATGTGTGACGTGTATAGTTTAAGTGAAATATAATGAATGAACAATTTAGATGTAACCTCAGAAATATATATAAGTACATGCATGGAAACATGCTTGTCCTAATACAGTACTTAGATATAGGAAGAAAGAACAAGATAATTACCCCCAGGTTTGATGAATTAAAATTAACCTAATTATATTAATGCATCAAAAGAACTGCTTATTAATTAATGCCACATTTAGCTAAAGAGTATGAATTAGAATACATTAATTATAATTAATTAAGCAAATTATATCATGGGATTATCGAATTTTACTTAACAAAAATATAAGATTTAATTGAAGTCATGAGAATCCATACCTCAATTTTCAGTCTCAGCATTATCCCATGCACTGGGATTGATTCTAACATCCTGGTATTGGATTCTAAAGACATCAAAATCACATTCCTTTCTTGTTTCAAGAACTCCAATACCCGAATGACCAAATCCAACATGCTACTTTCTCCTCTTACTGTCACCCTCAAATCCAAGAATCTTGCTTCCGATGCTGATGATGAAACCTGGTTGATCTCCACGTTCACCCTTTCCACTGATGAAGAAGAGCCCTCCACTTGAGCTTGATTGCTAGCTTCGACCGATCTTTGGACCGAGAGCTGCGATTCCAGCATCTGATTTCTCTTGCTTAGTTCTTCCACTTGAGATTTCAATGAACTCAGGTACTCAGTTGTGCTGCTAAGTACAGAAGCCTTATCCTTCTGCATATGTAGAGAAAAACCCGATCTTGAAATTCGAATATTAATTAATTGAGCAATTTTGAGTACATATAGCCTACATACCTTTGATCCTGGAGGGAGTAATGATCTTAGGATTTGAAAGCTTTCGTTTAGCTTTTCTCGTCGTCTTCTTTCCGAGATCATGTGGTGCAGCTGTGTTGTCGTGGGCCGGTTTCCTTGTATTTGTAGTTCCTGTCTTCTCCTCAAGTTCAAGTTTCTGAAGAACAAAACAGCTCTTCTAAACATGCTGTGCTTCCGACTACTTCTGGCTGCAACGGGCGTTAACGCTGCTGACTGATAACTCCTGAATGCGGTTGGGCTATGGCTGATTGGCGGCAAGTTTGGTGCAATTTGCTGATGACAAGATGAGGAAGTACTGGAAGGGGAAGATAAGACAGCAAGAATGGCTTTTGTCATTGCAGAATCTTCACTCTCTATTGTTGGGAATTGAACGTTTCGGATTTGGCTTAGGGCTTGTATGGCTGCTTGGTGATGATCAGGGCTAGTGGTGATCAATGGTGCCGATATTGGAAGTGATCTTAGCGTCTCCTCGAGAAGGGTTTGTCCAATGTTGAGGGCTTCCTTTGAAGGTTCTTGAATGAAGGAAGAAGTAGGAATGTTGAACAATAGAGGCGAGTACTCGGTGCTGTCGACTGATAACGACCTTAGTGACGACGAAGATGAAGATGGAGGCTGGTTCGGATCGGTGGGAGGAGGCTGCTCGCTAGACATGGCCTGTCGAGAGAAGTCGGCCGGGAACAAATTTTTCATCTCAATTTGCAGGTCTACCTGAAAATCTCAAGCAACATATATATATTGGGATTACTAATATTTAATTTCCTTTTGCGGAGAACGAGTATCAAAGACTGGTTCTCCAACTCTCGTCCCACAACTTTAATTCATGACGAATGATGAAGTCCTCTAATATTGCTTTATTTCTTATGAAATGTACAAAAATTTTGCAGTATGTATAACAAAACTAACCTGAGGATCATTGCACATGCCTAGCTCAATCTCCCCCGTGGCACAACCCATAAACACGACCGTCTGCACCGAAACGAAAGACACTGAAATAAATTTACAATGCTGAATAAAATCAAACAGATAAAGAACGACTTGTTTCTGAATAAAGGGTTATATGCAAACCTTAATCCCAGCTTCCTGTAATAGAAAAACACAATGGCTAAGATCAGTTACAATCTCCAAGAATTGGTGAAAAACACATAGAAAAAGGACTAATTACTTGGTAGAAATGCAGCTGAGCTTCACTGGAAGCCATCCGCTGAAGATCATGCAACTTCAACTCCATGTAAGAAAGATGGTTCTTGAAAGCAAAACCGGGGATTTGCCTAAAAGTAATTTTTAAACAAAAAAACATACACTTCAATTTGGAAAACCACAATGTATTACACTTAAAACATTACTTCACATATACCTACCCAGAATCAATAAAGATCACTGATTCTCGATACACACCGAAAAGACGCCTGGCAAGGCTTCCAGCCGACGAGCTCGGCTGATCGCTTACTTCCTGATAGACTCCATCCAAAGCTAGCAAGCAGCTGCAATATGTATAAGAAATTCATGATCAGGGGTTGCAATATGTTGTATTCTTATATAAATTACAGTATCAGAGATTAAAGAAAAGAAGAGGGTGAGTTATCTAACTTGGATGGAGGGGGTAAGTAAGACCAAAGGCAAATGTAAGCACAACCAAAAGACTGCATCATTTGCTGGAGAAAAGCGGCACGTTCTCCTTCACCAAGGAGAAATATGGAGTCCATGAGAACTAGCTATAGCAGCTGACTGCAGCTTCTATGAATAGCAGACGGAAAAAATCGCGGTCATGATGCCGATGATGATGCCAAGACATCGTCGTCTTGGTTATGCAACCAATCCATGTCTACTAGCTATATATAGATATATATGCATCAAGAATAATCCAACCACGAGAACTCATTTATAGCTGATATCTGATCATAAGGAAGATTGAAAAGTATATGATGATTAGTAGTGGTAGTAGTAGGTGGGAAAGAAGGGTTGTGATGCTATATATGCAAGAAGTAAGAGAGTTTCCTTAATAAATGGTAGGGGGTGGAGGTGTGAAGATGGGTGTTGAAAAGTAGGGTAAAGGTGGAGATGAGGGATTATTCAGCAAAGACATCAGAGCATGAAAAGTATTGCTGAGAAAGGTGAGGTGGGTGGGGGTGGAAAGGGTTTGGGGGTAGGATTATGAAGGGAAGGGGGAGAAAAGTAATGGTCAAAGTCCATTGTTTTGAATTGAGTCAAGGTGGTCCTTGTCTATTTTCTTTTTTCTTTTTTTTTCCACAAATATTATCTATATTTTTATATAATTGAAGAACGCTCTATTTGGATTCTTAATATTATGATCTGTCAATTTTTCATTTTTTTAATATTTTGTTCCTTTTTTTTTTTCTCACTTCTCAACTTTCTTTTTTCCTCTCTTTTCTGAATTTTCCATTTCCTCCCTTTTTACCTTCCACGTCCCTTTTTCAACTATCATTTTCTTTTCAATATTTTCTCATAATTTTTTATGGTTTTAATATTTAATTTATATAAATAATACATTTTTAAAACAATAATAGTTTTTAAAAATTTTAAATTTAGTTATATAGACACATTTGAGGGGTGCCACATATATTAGCATATAATGATTCATATTATTTGTGTCATTCGTCCTCCTTGTGTTTAGAAAATCGATTATTAAAGAGAAATAACATTGTATACTCATAGAACTCCTCCCTCAACCGATGTGGGATGGAGAATTTGTATAGTTCGACTAAAAAGAAAAAGAACTATCTTTTTGGATGAATTTTTGGAATAAAGATGCAAAATTGCAACTAGGTGTTGATTTTTGGGATGGATTTTGCGATGGGTAAACTCCATTAATATCAATGGTGTCGGAAAAAATTTGGGACGGGTGAAATATATTCATTCCAAATTTGCATTGATTAAAAAGTTATATACTTGACCGTCACAAATATTGTCTAATAGACAGATAATAGTTGAATTAAATTTGGAATAAATTTACAATGACTTTTGAAACAAAATTTGCTTACAAAAAGAAAAGGAAAAAAATTGCAACAGCTTTGCGACGGATACCTATCTCAAAATCGTCCAAAATTTTGAGACTGCCAAACACCCAAAAGATAGGACAAATTTTGCGTGAGATCCAGTAGGAAATTTTGGGACGGAAGTATTTAAGATGGATTTTGATAGTTTTGGGATGGATCTTGCATTGAATTTTTTATTTATTTTTTTTCAATTTTTGCGACAACTTCTGTTGCAAAATTCGCTGCACAATTTAAAATTTGCCTCCTTTGAACTTTTTGATAATTTGCATTCACAATCATTTAGGTTATAGAAAGTAAAAATTGCACTTTACGACCTATTTGGTAGGGTTGGAATTTAGTTATTCATTCCAAAAAGAATATATATATAAATATATATATATATATTTTATTCTTTTTTAAGTTTATCATCATCAATAAGCTAAATTATCAAAACTAGAATGCAAAAGAGTTAAAATTAGAAATTATCAAAAAAATATAAATATGTTGATTAATTCTTAATAAAATACAGAAATAATTTGTATTAATTAATATATATAATTTTGTCAAAAGGCAGGGATAAAAATGCAAAAAAGGCTGAGAAGCTAAAAATGGGACACGTGGGATAAGTGAATCACGGCCCCCAATCTGATCAATAGTATGGGATAATCTTAAAATTTTGCAGGTCAAACAGATAAATGCCGAATCGCCAATCGTTAAAGTAAATGAAGGATTTTATTGAACGAACCCTGATATCTAATAACGTCAGGACCAATTCAGTAAAATAAACGGCCCGTTATGTATCTAAAATTGGTAATATATAACTTATATTAATTGAAATTAACAATTCAGGCAGCATAGTGTACGTTGAAAGTGGATAAAAGAACAAAACATTCTTTAAAATAGAAGGATCCAATTTGCACATGTGGAAGGCACGTACACATTAGTTCATACCCATTGGACTCGATTTAAAATTTTAACATTTGGAAAAAAAAAATAAAAAAATATGTTTTGTTTAAACTTATAGCATATCAATACGATCTTTTTTTTTAATTATTTTTTATTTAAAAATTTAACAATTATTATCTACTTACGTTTTAATCTATTTTGTATTTTAGACTTTTTTCACGCTTTATCTTTTTTTTTAGACTTTTTTCACATTTTATCTTTTTTATTATTATAATTTTTTTTTTGTGTCTTCTTTTATCTTGTTAACCCTTTTTATTAATGCATTAAGGTTTTTTTAGAGAAATACATAATAAATATTTATTGTTTTGATAGTTGAGTTATTTTTTTAATTCATTCTTTTATTTGTACATTTAAAGTTCCATCTTTAAGATTTCTTCACGTGATAAAAGTTTTTTAATTCTTTCATGGTCAATGATAATGTTGTTATATTTATGATTTAATTGAAATCAATTATTTTATTTTTATTTGTACTTATTTTATTTTTTTATTCATTATAATATTTTACTCCTTATCTTTTTTTTTATTCAAATTGATAAAATAATATTGAGATTTTGAAATTATTTTAAATTAATTTTCTTTTTTCTATTCCTTTTAATTGTTTTTTTTTTTATAATTCATTAACAAAAAAATACATTTTCGATCTCACTGGACATGGTCATTATCACTTTCGGTCTCACGCTTTAACTTCTACTAGATAACACCTCTAACATGAGGAAAAAATTACAGTTTTAATCTTGTATAACTCAGGAGAATAGACATTTTTAGTCCTATACGAATTGAATTTTTTACAATTTAGTCCTGTAATTTTATAATTTTAGTCCTTTTTCGGTCAATTTGATCTGAAACTGTATGTGACTTGCGCATGACCCAATTAAGTTGCACTTTTAGTCCTATAAATTAATTTCGTACAGGACAAAAATGCTAACACTAAGTTACATGACTAAAAATGACAACCCCTCCTAAGATACAAGACTAAATATATAATTTAATTTGATCATGTGCAAGTCACATGCAATCTTTCAATCAAATTTGCCAAAAAGGACTAAGATTACCAAAAATTTTAAAATTACATTACTAAATTTAGGTAATTAATTCGTGCACGATAAAAAATGCCACTCTCCATAAGTTATAAAGCTAAAATTACCTTTTTTCCTAATATGAGCTTACACCACATTATTAACACCATATGTGGGAAAGAATCCATGAGTCTAGCCCAAGCCTTTTCATCTGAGAGATAGATGAGGAGTTTGTATAACTTATAACCCTAATATCTCGGCTCTCCAGCGAAAGCCCTTTTTATGACAAAATTTTAGTATTTATATAAAATCAGAGCCAACAATAATTCACATGTATTGCAATGAAGGAAATAGATGATATTAATAACAAAAAGTGAAAAATATTTAATTATTATTAGCAATACATTAAGTTAATAATTCTAGTCTCTGGTGCGTCTTCTAAAAATCACTAAGGGAACCATTGTAATTTACTCTTTTTCTAAAAAAAATACATATGTACAAGCTCCTAAGTTTATTGTTAGTTAAAATTCAATTAATCGTAGTACAGTTTTGAAAATCAATCAAATTTGATAATAATAGTTTTGAAAACCAATTTCGAAATAAACGCATTGGAACAAACGGAAGATCAATTAGATATGTTGTTATAATAAAATTTTATGAGAAACTTACAACAGAGTTGTGTCGTAACAACTCTCGGTCTAAAGCAAATTACGAATCAAATCACAGACTTTCTTTTGTTTGCCTTGAAAAAATTATATGCTCCATATATAAGTGCAACGGGTACTATGTAATTTCTTTTAGGATAAGATAGTTCTGTTCTTTCAGTAAAGTACTATACCAAAAAATACTTCGAACAATACTCAGTCGCCTTTAAGAAAGAATGAAGAACAAATCTTGGGTTTTTAAAGAAAAATCGAGAAAAAAGAGAGGAGATTTCTGAAGATGTTTCTCATTTCAAGTTTTGTTATCTGAAGTGTGAAATTCAACAACTTTTTATATATATATTTATTGTAAGATATTAGCTCATGCCTATGCATATGTGAAACAACTTTATGTTCGCTCCAATCTTCATAACATTTCAAATATATCTTGAACCTTAAACCCAAAAAAACCAATTTATTTATTCAATAAACTTCTTATGTGGGATAAGAAATGAGTGTGAAACACTCTCATCCCACCATCTATTTATATACACATCAAGGCGCAAAATTCTCCCATCATATTTCCTTTGCGGGGCAACATCACTACCTCTTTTTCTACTCAATCAAATCTATGGATTCACCCATACACTGGCATCCATATTTTAGACACATTGTTGTTACAAATTAACAACATTAAAATGCCAATTACAACATTTGTTTCCTAAAAGATTTCTCAAATACACAACATTTTCCCACTCTGAAATACTTTTTAGGGGATAAATTACGTTTACATTCCTTAACTTATAGTTTATTTACACAAACTATTTCTGCTTTTTGAGTAATTACACATGCACCCATGAGAAACGTCGAATATCATTTACACAAATCACTCTTATTTTTTGAAAAAATTACATATAGACCCCTAATAACGTCAACATCATGATACAAATTATCCCTACTTTTTTACTGTTAAGAATGACCTTTATAATTATACGAAAGATATAGATAATTTATACAAATAAACCCCAACTAAGAATGTAAATATAATTATCCTCTTTTTAAAATGTTGAAAAGAGTTTATAAATTGAGATGAAGACATTTCCTTAATTCCCTCAGAACCAACCATTCCAGCAGGCGACTGGGGAACAATATTTCCATTTATTGCAGCTGCTCTCTTGCCCATTAATTTCAATTTGGCCCCTCACATTCATTTTTCTAATTAGACGACTTTGATCGTTGACTGGATGCAACATGTCAAATCTGAGCTGATTGGCGTTTCTCATGATAGCACCTTTACTTCTTCAATCTAAAGAATGTGACCTATAATTAATCAACCAGGAGATTACGCTTTTCCTTTTATAAGACAAAAAGTTAATATTTTAGTTTTTCTATTTTAAGAAACTTTTAAAAATTTGGTGTCGAGAAGGATCAAAATCGCAAAATATAAAGAAGTTATAAAAGCTATTTTGTAATTCTGAAAAAATAAATAATAAAATTATTAAAGTGCCAAAACACGATCAAAAATACATTCAACACTTATTTTACTAACAATTCCACCATCCTAAAGTTGGATTAGTGAGTGCCCTGTATAATGGGGTTCAACGGCAATGTATGTTGTGGCGTGAGAAGTATAAAGGAGTGTAGGCGAGGGATTCGGCTCAAGGTGCACATGGCATACATTATTTTTATATTAAAATAAGGCTCAGCAGCCCGGCTCAGGACCACCTCCAGCCCATTTTTTTGTTGATTTAATTCAATTCTGGGTTGAGTTGCGCTGGCCATTTTGAGATCCGACGATCATTAAAAATCGTCGCTAATTAAGCTAGCAGGCTATCCAATTAGGAGTTTGGATACAGTAAAATCTTACTGAACTAAACTAAGAATTTGGTAAGTCTAAACAACATTTAAACTAAATAAATACACAAGAATCCGATTCCAATATATATTTTCAATAATAAAAAAAACAATTAAACTAAATAAATCAACCAACAAAGGGTCCAATCATCCATGCTTCATTCTTTTATGTCTTTTACATCATAACAATTTATAAAAACATGATATATGATAAATGAACTAAAAGTATCAGAAATTAAATCCAAGTTTGCCACTAATGAGGCTTGAGCTTCCTTCGTATTACTTATAACATGTTCAATACTTTGAAAAATTATTTTTTTCATGCAATGTTAAAGAAGCATTAGACATGTTTAACATTTCTAAACATGTATAAAAATGTGTTTGACACTTTCTTTCACATTTTAAAAGTGTTACACATGTTTAATATTAAGGTGTACAATAAGTGGTGTTGGCCCAAATTCAGGACGGACTAGTCCAAAAAATCCTACCTAAGACTAGCTTAGTACTATTCATAATCGTCTTGGAGTGATCTTGGATTCCAATTAAATTTATTTTAAAGATGGGGCTGGGCTAATCCTAGATTTTGATACTTGAGATCGGTCCAAGACCAGTCCGATTCCATTTTAAAAAAATGGTATTTTACGTATACATACATAAAAAAATTGGAACGAGACAATATTCGATGTAATTTAATTTTTTGTGTCAGATTTTATAAGTATTTATTTTTCTCTTTTTCCCTCTATTCTACAAATTTTTATTTATTTTCTCTTTCTCTTTAATATAATAATAATTAAATTATTTAACACAAGCATTTAAGTGTGTCATTAGTCGAAAAAGAAGTTCATGATTCTAATTTCTACACCTCTGAGAGATAAAAGAATTAAGCAACAAAAGAAGCCCCATCTAGCTCGCTTCAATACGACGCCGTCATGCTCGAAGTCGGCTACTCAAACGCTTTCCTTCAACCGTGAGCCCCAAAATTCTGCTGCAACCCCCAATCATAAGGTACGCTCAAACAAAAACCAATTTCACTGAAATCCTAATATATGTATGTACGCCAATCATTGGCATATGTTATGTATATGTACATGCTTGAGCGTTCTTGAATTTGCGTTATATTTCTCTGAAGATACTGTTTATTGGGTCTTCTCCGTTTGTGTGAGAAGAGATGGGGGCAGAAATTGAAGCAGATGGACTGAAGAAGCTGGAGTACCTATCTCTAGTCTCCAAAGTGTGTTCCGAGTTAGAGACTCATCTAGGGTTTGGTGATAAGGTGTTGGCTGAGTTCATCACGGAGATGGGTCGGAATTGTGAGAAAGTGGACGAATTCGATGCCAAACTGAAGGAGAATGGTGCAGAGATGCCGGATTATTTTGTGCGGACGCTGCTCACTATTATTCATGCGATTTTGCCGCCGAAGCAGAAATCGAAATCGGAGAAGGGGTCGAAGGAGGGAGAGAAAACCCCATTTGCAGCTTTGAAGATCAAGGATGGTAAGGAGAGGGTGAAGGATTTGGAGAAGGAGATTGAGGAGGAAGCTAAAAGCCGGAGGAGAATAGAGGAAGAGGATGAGGAAGACAAGTATAGGGATAGAGGGAGGGATAGTGACAGAAGAGAGAGAAGGGACAGAGGGAAGGACAGGGAAAGGGGTAGATATGGGGATAGAGAGGAAAGGGGCAGATATGGGGATAGAGAGGAAAGGGGCAGACATGGGGTAAGAGAGGAAAGAGGTAGACATGGGGATAGAGAGGAAAGGGGCAGATACGATAGGGATGGATATGAAGATGATAAAGGTAGACGAAGAAACAGTGACAGGGACAGAAATAAAGATGAACAGAATTGGAGGAATGGGTATGAGGAAGAGATGGATGATGACAGGAGGGAGACGAGGAAGGAGAGGAGTAAACGGCCGGAGGAGCCAGAATTGTATAAAGTTTACAAGGGAAGGGTTTCAAGGGTGATGGATAAGGGATGTTTTGTTCAATTTCATGAATTTAGAGGGAAAGAAGGTCTGGTACATGTGTCTCAGATGGCAACTAGGAGGATTACAAATGCAAAGGATGTAGTGAAGCGAGATCAGGAAGTCTACGTGAAAGTTATCTCGGTTAGTGGGAATAATCTGAGTTTGTCAATGAGGGATGTGGATCAGAACAGTGGAAAGGATTTGTTGCCCTTGAAGAGGAGTGAGGTGGATGATGGTTTGAGAACGAACCCTTCAGGTAGGAATGAAGGTGGAGGGATGGGGAGTAGGATTGGTCTATCGGGGATCAAAATTCTCGAGGAAGATGAAGCTGTGCCATCACGAAGACCACTGAAGAGAATGAGTTCGCCAGAAAGGTGGGAGGCTAAGCAGCTGATTGCTTCTGGTGTTATGAGCGTAAAGGAGTATCCTATGTTTGATGAAGACGGAGATGGGATGCTTTATCAGGAGGAAGGAGCAGAAGAGGAGCTAGAGATTGAATTGAATGAGGATGAACCTGCTTTTTTGCAGGGTCAGAGTAGGTACTCCATTGACATGTCTCCTGTAAAGATATTCAAGAACCCCGAGGGGTCTTTGAGTCGTGCAGCAGCACTTCAGTCTGCTCTGATAAAGGAGAGGAGGGAAGTTAGGGAACAACAACAACGAACAATGTTGGATTCCATCCCAAAGGATCTGAATCGACCGTGGGAAGATCCAATGCCAGAAACAGGTGAGAGGCATCTTGCTCAGGAACTGAGAGGTGTTGGTTTGTCTGCATATGACATGCCAGAGTGGAAAAAGGATGCGTATGGTAAAGCTTTAACTTTTGGACAGAGATCAAAGCTATCCATACAGGAACAGAGACAAAGCTTGCCCATCTATAAGTTGAAGAATGAACTGGTTAAGGCTTGCCATGATAATCAGGTCCTGGTTGTCATTGGTGAGACAGGGTCAGGTAAGACGACACAGGTAACACAGTATCTTGCTGAAGCTGGATATACTACTAAAGGCAAAATAGGATGTACTCAACCTCGTAGAGTGGCTGCAATGTCTGTGGCCAAGAGAGTTGCTGAGGAATTTGGTTGTCGTTTAGGGGAAGAAGTTGGCTATGCAATTCGTTTTGAGGATTGTACTAGTCCAGAGACAGTAATCAAGTATATGACCGATGGTATGCTTCTTAGGGAGATTCTGATTGATGAAGATTTGTCTCAGTACTCAGTGATAATGCTTGATGAGGCTCATGAAAGGACAATTCACACAGATGTCCTTTTTGGATTACTGAAGCAACTTGTGAAACGGAGACCTGATCTTCGTCTCATTGTCACATCCGCAACTTTAGATGCAGAAAAGTTTTCTGGATATTTCTTCAATTGCAACATCTTCACTATTCCCGGGAGAACATTTCCTGTAGAAATACTCTACACCAAGCAGCCAGAAAGTGACTACTTGGACGCATCACTGATCACTGTATTACAGATTCACTTGACTGAACCTGAAGGTGATATACTTCTGTTCTTGACTGGTCAAGAAGAGATCGATTATGCATGTCAATGCCTTTATGAGAGGATGAAGGGTTTAGGTAGAAATGTTCCCGAGTTGATTATTTTACCTGTGTACAGTGCCTTACCTAGTGAAATGCAGTCCAGGATTTTTGAGCCTGCACCTCCTGGAAAAAGAAAAGTAGTTGTTGCTACAAATATTGCTGAAGCTTCTTTGACTATTGATGGCATATTCTATGTGATTGATCCTGGGTTTGCAAAGCAAAATGTCTACAATCCTAAACAGGGGCTTGATTCACTGGTGATAACTCCAATATCACAAGCATCTGCAAAGCAAAGGGCAGGACGAGCTGGGCGAACAGGACCAGGAAAGTGCTATCGTCTCTATACAGAGAGTGCATTTCACAATGAGATGTCTCCCACTTCAATTCCAGAGATACAGAGGATTAATCTCGGAATGACTACTCTTAATTTGAAAGCTATGGGTATTAATGACCTATTATCTTTTGATTTTATGGACCCTCCTTCACCGCAGGCACTTATATCAGCCATGGAACAGTTATACAGTTTAGGAGCTCTGGATGAAGAGGGTCTCCTTACCAAGTTGGGTAGGAAAATGGCAGAATTTCCTCTAGATCCGCCACTGTCCAAAATGCTTCTTGCCAGTGTAGATCTCGGTTGCAGTGATGAGATTCTGACCATCATTGCAATGATTCAGACTGGAAATATATTCTATCGACCAAGAGAAAAACAGGCTCAGGCAGACCAGAAAAGAGCAAAGTTTTTTCAGCCTGAAGGAGACCATTTGACACTACTTGCTGTTTATGAGGCGTGGAAAGCAAAGAATTTCTCAGGTCCATGGTGCTTTGAGAATTTTGTTCAGTCTCGATCATTGAGAAGGGCGCAGGATGTGAGAAAACAGCTTCTCTCCATCATGGACAAGTACGTGATCATATTCTTCATTATGTTATGGTTCTGGTTGACTTGAAATGATGCTGAATATCTTATTTCTGATGATTCTTTGAATATGCTCCTTGAAGATTGCATCTCTTATTGAATTATGCATCTGAAGTGGATTTCATGTGATATCATAAACTTCTTCAAAAAGGAACTTAAAATCTGATAGCCTTCTTTGAATAGGGTTCTCTGGTGAAAACAATTCCTAAAACTTTTGCTGTTCCCTGGACTGTCCTCACGGATTAAGCTCTTTATGTACTTTCTCTTCCAAACCACTGAGTCCTCCCAACACTAGCTTTATGATTTACATGTTATGTTTTAGCCTCCTGACTCTAGCTCTATGTTTTACATGTTATTTCTTAACCTTTTAATATGCCAAATAGCTAGTTCATGTGACTTTTGACTTTCTGTTTATTTTTTAAAATCTTCTTTTCGTTTTTAATTTTGGCACATTAGTATACATGGTTCGGTATCTCTCATTCTCCTTGCACTACTAAATGATAAATGGTTCTAGATGAATGTGCTTAAACCTTAAACCTTATGAAAACCTTTAACTTTTTACTTAATATAGAGGTATCATTATATGAAGTATCTTTAGCAAGACTTAAATGGCTGCTGTATTAACAGGTACAAGTTGGATGTTGTAAGTGCTGGTAAGAACTTTTCAAAGATTCGGAAAGCTATAGCTGCTGGTTTCTTTTTCCATGCTGCTAGAAAGGATCCACAAGAAGGCTACAGAACGCTAGTCGAGAACCAGCCAGTTTATATACATCCAAGCAGTGCTTTGTTCCAAAGACAACCTGACTGGGTTATTTACCACGAATTGGTGATGACCACTAAGGAGTATATGCGTGAGGTCACAGTTATAGATCCCAAGTGGCTTGTTGAACTAGCTCCAAGATTCTTCAAGGTCTCAGATCCTACAAAAATGAGCAAGCGTAAGAGACAAGAGCGTATTGAGCCACTCTATGACAGATATCATGAACCAAATTCTTGGCGTTTGAGCAAAAGGCGTGCTTAGTCTTGCTTGATATTGTTGCTGGTTAGTTTGCAGTTTTAGTTTTTGGCCTCTTGCTCTAAATATATGTTTATGGCTCTAATATGAGTTAAGTGTTGAAGTTTCGCTGTTTACACTTTACTGTATCAAGGTTATTGGATTCTGTTGCCAATTGCCTGCTGATTGTAACATCATGGTCCTTCTATTGAAATTTTCCCAGTTAGGTTTCATTTCTGAGTTCCCCTTTCCTACTTTTTTGTTTGAAAATATCACATATTTATAAGAAGAGAGGAGGACTAGTTAATTGCAGACATTGCAAAAAGATCTCTGTTGTTTTGTTTGTTTTTTGTTTTTTGCCATATGCTTGTGATGTTCCACAGTATTGCTGACGGACAGTGTGTTTGAGGAAGTTTGTGCTTCTAAAGAAGTGCTAGCTTTTAGAAATAGTGAAGACATGACCAAAACAGTAAGTAGGGATTGCTTGTGTTGAATAGTTGGAATTGGTTGAGACGTGTTACCTGGCCAATAAGTTGTACTTATAGCTTCAACTTGCTCTTCTTTGTAAAAATTCTAACAGTGATTTACTGATTTACTCCTGAACAGCTTACAATAATTGCAATCAATCATTTCTTGACTAGTATTCTCCAACTCTACATATATGTGTGTGTGTATTCCTAGTTGTTGGTGGCACCAGGATTTCTTATGAAATATTTCAAGGAATCCAAGTTATATGATCTCATAAATATTCTATTGATTCCATAAATGAAGGCTCTTTGCTGGAGTTGATAGAGCTGCAGGCTCTGATCAGAATGTTTTTGGATTGAGCTTCAATGAAACGGAAATTTGATGTCATGGGTGAGCCTGAGAGAAACATGTCGCGAGATAAAGGCTTCCCAAGCTTCTATAATGGCTTTAGTACCAGGTTGTGGAATGCATTTGTTTCTATACTTGTGCACAAGAGAAGTGATAACTATGCCCTCCTCTGGACTTAAATGTTTCAGTTTTCGTCCTCGGAGAAGTGAAAGATTTTGGTGAACCTGTTGCATTTTTCCCTAATTGCAGCCGAGCATTGTTCTGCAAGTTTCTTTTAGGTAGTATCTGCTCATTACTTCTCATATACATATTAAATTTTCTCTGCACGGATTTGAACTTGCTGTTGTGGTTTTCTTTCTCATTTTCCACAGGTGACAGAGGTGTACTTTGCAAATATTTCATAGCTATTTGTTCACCACATTCTTGTTTAAGTATCGAGTGATTATTCCTCGCAACTAATGGAATTGATTGGTTAAAGAGTCACGGAAGGTGAATTTTGGTTGGCACGTTACCACAATTTGTTTGGGATGCTACTTTCTTTACTTTTTGTGCTTACTGTTTGCTGGTCGCAGTTCATGATTTTTGCTCTTCGTTCAGCTTCAGTTCATTGCTGAATAGTTGTTGGAAATTTCTAAGTCGAAACACCAACAAACCTTCCTGCGCCACAGGATTTGTTTTCATGATTGTATCACACTCTTCAAGGTTTGGAAGAACATTAGAATTAGCTCTAGACTGTTTAAAGATTTTATCGTAGTTTTCCTTTATAAAATTTGGGGTTCATTGCTTTATGTTTTGAATAATGGTATAATGGTTTTTAAGCATCCACTTAATTGTCAGCATTCGATTCAATTTTGTTGGTCGTGTTTGTATAATTTTGTATGGCATCCGACACTTGAGAACTCAACTCGTTGCACCTTTCGGCCATATTGAGTTCCGCGTGTGTAGACTACATGGTACGCATTTGATGGTCTTATAGACACTACACCTCACTGCCTAATAAAAAGATCGGCACATACCTCATTTTTGAAATTGGGTAAATTACATTGAGTTTTTTTTGAAATTTGAATGATTAAATAAGTTTCTCTGCTTGAAAAATTATCAATACCAATTGATTTTAACGGTTAATTAGTTAAATTCGTTAGTTTTTATTAGGTTTTCATCAATGCTATTGTGAAATGATCAAAAAGCTCTTATGGATTATAAATTATAATTTTATTCATTACTAAAAAAAATTAAATTTTTTTATCGACTACGTAGTAATTTTTATAATTTTTTGAAATTTATACACCTTGTTTGATAGTTTTACAATGTTTAATTCTTTTAAGTATATATATATAGGGATGAAGTTGGCAATTTTTAATCTCTATATAAATTCATAAAATATTAGGAAGGTATTTGTAATTTTTTGAACAATGATAGGGTGCTTGTATGTTAAATCTTAGCAGAGCTCGTGTTAAGATGTAGAAGGGCATTTGATTGGAAAAGTTTGTGTGATCTGCAATAAGTTAGTAACATGGGGATTACATATTGGAGAGCTGATGAATTTTGGTCAACATAAGGATTTATTTGTTGAATGAAAATAAATGTTAAAAATATTAAATGTAATTTTTCAAACTATAAAAAATTTATGTGTTATTACATTAAATCACAAGGAAACTGGTGTATAATTATCACCATCATCAAGAATGCAATTTGGCTTGCTCCCATCATTTTCCTCAACCATAACTTCCTCCTGTTCTTCGAGTACTTACATGATATAGAGTTGTTTCCTACCACTGCATTGGTGTCCGATAGTGTATTTCTCATCACACACAAAGCATAATTCGTGTGGAGTTAATCTCTATCCATACCAGGGTGAAAATTTGGTGTTATGGTTGGGTTGGTGGGGTGGTTTAGTAGTGAATGACTGTTGTGGTGTGTTGTTTTGAGGGTAATAAGGGACTCTGTTTTGAGGACGTTGCTGAAGGTTTAGGGGGAAATGGAGACGAGTGTGAGGTTCTTTTTTTGGTAAGGTAAATGGCTTGTTCGAAATCCATCCAATAAACAACTGACAACATACGCCTCTAAAAGGTTCATATAGTTCAAAAGTTCTTCGAATTTATCGAGATAGTGCTACATTGTATCCACCTGTTTCAAGTTCATCAATTCAGCCATAGGGTCGTCATATAATTGAGTACCAAATTGGTCGTACAGAACTCTTACATATTCCTCCCAATTGGGGACCGCTCTGGTAAATCTTGATTTCAAATAAAGCTGATGCCACTACAGGGCCCTTCAATGCACCGCTGTGAGCTTGACTTTCACATCAAAAGGTGTGTCGTCAACCTCAAAAAATTGCTCACACTTGAACACCCAATCTCGTAAATCATCACCGTCCAACTTGGAAAATTCAACCTTAGAACTCTCCGTTGGAATTTGGTACCAACTGATGTTGTGAGTTTTGGGAGTCCTCAGCGCCTTCCATAACAAAGGATGCGGCAGTCATCGAATGGTGAACAACCAAGACAACAATCATCGTACTTATTCGAACTTGATCCTTGAGAGCATCAACATCCTTGCGAAGTTTCACAAGATGGGTGTCGTCCGCCACTAATCCGCAACCAAGGAACGTAAGGCTCTGGTACCAAACTTTTCATCCCCCTCTTCTTCCTCTTCTTGATGGCTCTTTATAGATTTCATTTTTCTTCTATTTTCAAGATTCAATATTTTTCGTCTCAAAGCAAATGATACCACCGGTAAGTTGTGAATGCCCCTAATTACGTATGAGGCGCTCTCAAATACAAAGAGGAGAACTAGAGGTGTTTTCTATCCTATTATGGAGAAACAACATAATCCAACTAATTGTTATAAAAATGTGACAACTACAAATATAAAGAGAAATCACATTTAGCAAACTAGAGAGGGATGGTCACAACAGTTATCTGCATTTATAATTTCTTGAATTATATATATATATACATATAATTTGAGATATATATTTTTATATTATATTTTATAAATATGTATAATTTAAAATAGGGTAAGTTTGGTCGGGCGAAAAATACTTGCCCAATTACATTTTTTTGGGCGTGAAATACAATTATAAAGGAGAATGGGGTAATTTCCATCGTTTTAAATAATATAGGGGGTTATCTACTATTTCTTTTTTCTTTTTTTTAATCACAGGCTTTTTTAAACATTTTGGATACCGTAATATGGATTTTACCCGACAATATGACGTAGAGAAATGGCGCGCGCGTGGAACACTCGAATCCCATCCTAACCACTGATGAGTCATATTATATCACCACTCACCAGCTTTGCTTTCAGGTTTCAGCTATTCCTATTTGTTTATCCAATCCATTCACTTTTTATTATTCATTTGACTCTAAATTCGCTATAAAAAATGTTAATTGGTTCAAATTTAGTGCTCCCAAATGTGTCAATTCAAAAGAAGAGTCCTTTTTCACCATTCTTGGCTCTTCAACAGCTCAGGTTTTCTTCTTCACGCATCCACAGCATCAAGTTCAAAAGAAATCTCGTCGTAGCTCAGAATCCAGGTGAGAAAAGTCTTCGTCTCCAAATTAATGATCGTTACTGTAACATTATGTGGAAATAAAACGTTATTTTTGATAAAAATGAAGTCTGATAACTGATGTGGGTGAATGATTGACTCTTGAGCATCAATGTTTCCTTTTCTTTGAGTTGTCAAAGGTTGAATGGTATATAGAAGAAGAACTGGGTGGAAGCTGGTTGTTCCAATTATGTAATTATGGTTTCCCAAATTGAATACAAGTGGGAAGGTCTTCAGCTGCCTAACTTTTAGATAATTAGTTGATATGGCTAGCATTCTGCCCAACATTCATACTGCTTCGACAAGGGTGTAATTGTTGTATACTCGGGCTTGTAAAGAGTTGATAATGTGGGGTTGTTGTTTGTGCACTTAAAGTTAACCATTTTCTTATTTTGGGGGTGAAATGTGCACACTTTAATGATCTCTTTTGTTCTAGGTAAAAGTATCTTATCTTCTTCAATGTTAAGTTGAGAAGGTATGGCTGAGCATGCTCCTCTACCGCACGCTTGAGCCATATAGGGTTCGCTTTATGATGTTTTGTGGATGAATCCCAAGTCATTGTGTATTTGCCACAGGTGTAAATACCATAATTTATTTGCTCTGGGCTTTGTAACCTACTGCTTGTTATGACATGCTATGAGAAAGAATTCAACATGAAAAGAGAGAAATTACATCATCCTTCTTTTTTTCACTATTGTTCTGCTAGCTAATCTCTCTGCCCTCAACCCGTGGGTGCATGCTTCGGATGGATGAAATATGAATACATGAGTTGTTCAGTAAATTGTGCAAGCTAAAACCTTATTGTCTTATACTCGGTAGTGAGCCTTGATTGGGGTTGAGAAGCAATTAATGTCAAGTTGTTCAATCTATCCATGGGTTCTAAGGGTCCTAATGCTACTGTTTGTTTTCTTTACATATTGCTTTTTGGAATTTTCAGGAATCGTTAAATCTGCATAAACTTTAAAAAGTTATGGTTTCCTTCCTGATATTCTCTCTCTTTCTGTTAGATGATAATATTGAGGTTCAGAAAACTAACTTGTATGGTGGATTTATAATATTCGAAAACCTTCCTTTTAGATTTTTGAACTGAATTTGCATAAATTCAAAATAAAAATATAGTTTCCTGATGTTCTTCCTTCTTCCCCTAGATGATAATTGTGAGGTTAGTGGAAATTAACTTGCATGTGGATTTATAATATTCCAGAAACCTCTCATTTACTTAGATTTCGGAACTCAATACCCATCCCCTCTATCTTTGCTATCCTACCAGGAAGAGATAAAGGGGTATTACACTCTGAAATAGCAGTAGTTACTGGAAAAAAGATTGTAGACTTTGGTGCTTTCGTGTTATTACTGTATATTAATTACAATGTTTCAGCAGCTATGCAGCAGAAAATAACAATACTCAACAAGCGTGGTGAAAAACTTAGTGGTGTGCTGCATGAGACTGGATCAGGAAAAATTGTAGTTTTATGCCATGGTTTTCGGGCCTCAAAGGTAAGTGAGCTCCTTTGGCTGGTTACTTTTATCCTTCCACTTTTGTACACTAAGTAATGCCTTCAGTAGAGAAAGAAAAAAGATGGACCAGAAAAAAGAAAAAATAAGATTTAATGTCCTTCAAGTTTTATATTGAAGAAGTACAGAATAAGGTGTTATATTAAGTAGCTCCTTTTAAATTGTTACCAGATAATATGAAAATGAAGGCATTACTTCATGTAGCTTCTCATCTTTAAAAGTAATGGAAGTGCTTTTCCTAAGAGCATTTTGCATTAGATTGATAAAAAGTTTTATTTTCCTGTATTTTGTAAAATAAAAATGGCAGAGTAAGCTATTTGAGAACCTCTTATTGAGCAGCATTGTATTGTGTTCTTCTGGTGCATTTTGTTATCATGTCTGTACTTTACCCAGGAATCAAGGATAGATATAGATGCCAGGAAAAAGAAATAATGAAGATACTAGAGAACGTTCTAGCTACAACCCTCTGCAATCTTCAACACTGAGTGAACATTAATATTGGAAAACCACAGAATAGAAATATGTGAAACAAAGCTTTACTATTGAATTAAATGAAATATTAGATGCAATATGGATATCTTGGTTAACTTTCTCTATCTCTCACTTGATTTGAATACCAAGTATTTTACATATAGGGTCAGTGTTACATCAAGCATTGCAATATTAGGTCCTAATGTGACTTCTGTTTCATCCACAAAAATTCTCACCGTGTTAGTAAATTTGTATGGTTAGGTGTTCTATCCAGAACTTGTTAACAATATTATTGTTTCACTGCATCTACTAATGCCAAAATAGTGGTCTTAAGCTTGTGACATCAAACTTACAGTTCTTTAAAATGATAAAATTGTGGTATGAGGAATAGTAAAAACGTAGGCATTGATATGAACAGACCTTGTGAGTGTGAAATGGAAATGTTGCGATTGTTGATGCAGCTTCTACTTTTCTATATGTCATGGGTGGATGTATTCGAGTTTTGATCTTCACTTGGGCAGAGAATTTCAGGTTTATGTTTCTAGATCTATGACTGTCTAGGACTTGATGAAAGAAGTGTGCTCATTTTTCTTCTATTCATTTTGTTTGCTCCCCCCGCCCCCCCACACGCATTCACACATCATTTATCCTAAGAAGGTTTGATTTTCAGACAGATTATTTGACTTGTAACCCTCGGGTCTGTCGTGACACAATGTTTCATGCTCATAGATAGGTGTTTAACCAAGAATTTTGAGGAATTAGTATTCGTAAAAAGACATAAAGCTTATTCAAGATCATAGGCAGCCTGTTTTGCATTCTGGATTCCAGTTACGTTAGGAGAAATTGGCAGATGTCTATCCTGTTTTCCTGTGCTGGGGTACATGTACCTTCCTCCTAAAAACAAACTCATCAATTATTCAGTTTTATAGTATTGATAGAGTTTCCAAAGTATGACTTTTAACTGCAAAAAATAAATACTTTAACAAAAAAGGTGTTATCAGCTTCAATGAAGAAGAGAAGCCAATATTAAATTGTATTGTGTAATCCTTTGGTTTGATCAACTACTGCACCACAATTGGATATTAAACAGACAAAATAACAGATGTCGTTGAGTGAATGCTGACAATGTTATAACTAACAATAGGTGCCAGTGATGAAGTATTCCTTACTTTTCACAGCCTCATTGTACTGTTGTTCTATTTTTAGTTTTTGCTTGACTTTTGAGTAAACTATTGTGTGGGAAGAACTTTTCTGTGTTTTACCAATAAGCAGATTAGGAGCTCATGGTCCCTAGTTTATTGGATTCATCCCTAGATCTTTCAATATGCAGGACACCACCATGATGGTCAACCTTGCTGCTGCTTTAGAAAATGAAGGAATCAGTGCATTTCGCTTCGATTTTTCTGGAAATGGGTGAGGTCTTAGAACAGGGTGTATCCTGTTGTGCTTTCTGCAATAATAATATTAGTGTTAATTACATTTTGCCATCTGACTGTTTTTACACTTTGACACAAAAAAAAGTTTAGATGTCAAAGTGTAAAAATGGGCATAGTTCGAACAGGGTGTAACAAACTTTCATGAACATTTTCTCTTGCTGTCTATCTTATCATTATGAGATGCCATCCAGTTGGTTAACACTGCCAAAGTGATTGCTGTTCTTTTAAGGGAAAACAGAAATACATTTCTCAAACTTCAGAACATTATAGAAGTTTATCCATATTCAGCTTTAAATTTCCCCAAAACGGGCACATTTTCCATTAGAATGTTTCCCTGTTTTTTTTCCAAACAATGCGTCTTAATGCCTTATGGTGGTGGCCCCCGGAATTGGTGATCCTTTGAATTGAGTGCGTCGCTGGAAGTTCAGCCAATTATGTCTGTTGTGAAACTTTTGATGCACATTGTGTGGTCTTCAACCCATTTTCTTTCTTTGTTTTTTGATTATCCTGAGCTATACTCATTCGGATTTTTGAACTAGTTGTGTTATCATGTCCATCCTAACCTTCTGGCTAGCACATTATATTAGAGTGTTAAAGGAAGTGCCACAACAATATAAGCGAGTATCATTCTACCATCCATAAGTAAATGGCTCCTACTCTGTATTTGGTCCAAAACGTTAACTAAAAATTGTTGATGTTGATCTTTATCAGGCATAAATAAGGTTCGTGCAAAAGATTTATGGACATGTCAACGAATATATGCCTGTGTTCTATTAGATCTGATAAAATAAACACAACATAACAGCAGGAGTTACTACACAGAGGCACGAGTATTTACTGTAACTGCTCGGTCCTGGCTGAACTCTTTTTCCTTTTCCCTTTCATCTATATTACTCGCTTCCTAGTATGCTACGATTTTTTCCTTTTCCTTCCGCAGCTATATTATTGGTTAATTTATTTAAGTTTCATGGTTTCATGTTTTAATTTGATTTGCAGTGAAAGTGAAGGCCCTTTCCATTATGGTAACTACTCTGGTGAGACTGAAGACTTAAGATCTGTGATTGAATACTTTGCTGGAGTAAACCGTTCAACAGTTGCAGTTCTTGGGCATAGTAAAGGTATATCAGAAATAATCTTAGAATGTTGCAATAAGAAATACAAATACGGAATGGATTCCCATTCTAATTTGTTGAATTACCAAAGTTCAAAATTCGGGGATACATTCTTCGGTGGCCTGCCTAACTATCATGCATCTCCTCTCTCTAAATATATCCTTTTGCTCTGTAATTAAAAAAACCATCCCCATGACCGATTCTGTTCTTAGCGCCTCTGGTGATTTTGCGTACTTTTTCCTGGTTGGGAAAAGGTTACATCACACTAGCACACACATGTCTATCTATTGTTTGTTATCTAATGCATATGCACAGTGATGGATGTTTATGTGTGCCTGTATCATGTTAGGAGATTAACAATAGTTTCGTATCAGACAATGTGAAGGTATCTAACTCTACCATAAAACAAAATGCAACTAATTACTACTTGTGATAATTTGTTTCGCGATCCCGAATGACCAATAACATAGTATGAGTTAATGCCCTTGGCTACCTCTGGACGACCATTCTGGCCCTTTCTCTGTGATTCTAGAGATAAGTTATTCTTCTCGAAGTTGTTTTGTTCATAGCTCTGTTTCTTTGCGGATCTATCTTTGATAAGTTGGAATGACCTGCATTCTTGGTAACTCATTTGAAAACTCAAGATAACAGTATATGGGTGAGCACACTCCAGAATAGTTATTCTGGCCCATTTTCGAGATTCGTCCTGAGGATTCTTTAGTTTGCTCAGTTTTTGGTGTTTCTCGGAATCTTTTTTGTATTTTTTAAGTTGTCGGACCTGATTATACTGGAGTGAGGATTGGATGCTCTCAATACTGAGAATTTCCCTTTTCCTTTTCCTCTCTTAAACATAGAAGTTTGAAGAGATCCTAAAGAAAATTGATTATTTTGCCCCACCCCAAACCACCCGATTGATATTTTGATTTTTCGAGGATTCGGTTCTGCTTGGATTTCAATATGCTGACCAATTGCATCTTCATTCTACTTGTGTTCCACATATTGCAGGTGGCAATATTGTCCTCCTTTATGCATCAAAGTATGATGATATAGGTGCTGTGGTTAATGTCTGTGGTCGTTATGATCTCAAGAAAGGCATTGAAGAACGCCTGGGCAAGGATTTCTTGGAAAGAATCAAGAAGGAGGGGCACATTGATGTTAAAACTAGATCTGGTAATAATTTGCATGTTTTTAGAAGTAACACCTGCTAAATTTTTTCAGCAGGTAACAATCACTTTCACTTAAAGGATCATGCGTACAAATATAGATCACTGTATTGCTGGAACCCAAGTTAGGAGCACGGGAGCAAACAACTCTTCATGCTAATAAATTTCTTTTGCTATTTTTGAAGGATCATCCTGAAACTATTTGAGTTATTTCTTTTGGGATACAATCACAGTACACATGCATAGAAGAATGATGTAGTTCTTTTCAACATTTTTAGGTCATCAAAGTATCTTACCATAGTACAGAACTGATTGACCAGTCTGTTGTCTGTTGCCCTCATTCAGTTGAAGTTATGTGTAAATAGCTTAATCTTTCACTAAGAACTGTATGCAAGCAATATATGGATACCCTTCCCTCATAGTGATTTCAGAAGAGCTTTGTTACTAAATAGAGTTTGCTGTCTCCTTGATTTTTATAGGAGATTATCGAGTCACTGAGGAGAGTTTGCTGGAGCGACTCAACACGAACATGCATGAAGCATGCCTCTCAATTGACGAGAGATGCAGGTAAACATGATGTTAATTTCATCTAATAAGATATCTCTCATGTTATTTTTTGACCTACTGCAGCATAGTTCAGGAATCATCTTTATGTTTTATCCCTTATGACTACAATTTCAACCCTCAAATCTATTGGCCAATGTCGTAACATCTTCTGGAACTAGTTAATATGGGGTGGTTATTCTACTGAATTTTTTATTGATAAGGAAGTTGTGGAATCTATGTAACTTTTTATTTCCACATAAAGGTGGTGATTTTCAGGGATATTGAGGTTTCAAAGTGTGCTTGGTCCTATGGTCTTATCATATTTGGCTACTGACGGATGATAGGATGAACCAGAGAATGTATGTAAATGGTTCTTTTCTTTGGAAAGTAATTACTAATATTGCGATGTAGACTTTCGCCCTAGTTTTAGGGTTCCTTATGAAATTAACCAAATTGTTTAGTGAATGGAACCTGCATCTATTATTTGGCCTATATTATTGTGCTAGGAAATCTCTGTATTATTTAGGTCCTGTCTTGGCTTTTCCTTATTTTTGACATTCTGAATGAATACCTTGTAATTTTCAGAAAATGCCATGGGTTTCTATATTTGAACTTACCAGTAGAACCCAGAGAAATTCACCCAAAATGTATATGAGTAGGAGGTAATAGATTCCATTTTTTTCTTTGCCTTTGAACAATAACATCTAGTCTTCTGATTCAAACTCTTGTTGTTTTTATGTGTAAATATTTGTCATCTTGCCTTCACATGGATGGTTCTTTTTTGCTGGTGAGTATGGTTTGTCAAATTTATTTAGTATATGTGTCTCAAGAAGTAAGTGGCTTGGTTTTACGTTTTAGCTCTATAGAAGGGTTTATATGCCTCTTTTGGTGATTTTTCTGATGTTTATTTGAGAGCTCCTGTTATTGGTTAGAGTGGATCTCCCGGAGATTGTAAATAGAAAAGAACCTTCACCATTAGATGGATATGCACATCTTGTGTTTTCCAACAGAAAGGAAGCTTATTGTGATTGTGTGATGACAGTGGTGCTTGTTCTCTACAGTTACAGGATAAGTCCCAGATCTTCTTTAAACACAAGTTGATGCTTCATACATCCACTCTATGCATTGTCATCCCTAGGTTTTAAAAGCTCGCCTCCATTTTGAACTTGAACCTTCCATTAGGTTTTCCAGTTATAGTAATATGGACATTATCCATAACTAATCAATCTGCTGTCTTAGGTCAATCCAAAAGAAACAGAGAAAGGAAAAGGGAAAGA
>NC_026155.1:8594504-8736230 GCF_000512975.1 Sesamum indicum | reverse complement strand
TTTTCAGGCAACCATAGATGGAAATAAGTCATATTATTTCTTTTTTAGACTTGAATGCAATGCTCGCTACAGTACAACTCTATGAAAGATCATGGTTGCATGGGGTTGCTACATTGTATCGCCCCTTGTGACTAATTGCAAAGACCAAAAGGATTCAAGGTTTCAGATGTGTTACTGATCTACAGCAAATTAGCTGGATGATGAGCATACGAGATCATTTGAACTCATTGGAGTAATTGAAATTGGTAACACCTTGAATGATGTTCTTGATCTGTGGCTATTTAGACAAGCATCTCCAGAAAGAGGCACATTTAAGTGAGATACTATCCCAGTGTTCTCCAAGCCTAGTTGTGATCTGACAGCCCAGATCCAATAGCTGGTAATGTTCATCTGAATTGCCAGACACTTGAAGTCAGTTCTGTGTTATAATTCTGGCTTCACGAGATTCAACAGTTCTATTTCATTGCAGCTAATGGACTCATTGCCCAATATCTCTTTAGTAGATAGAAACCTGCTTAGAAATGGGTAACGCCCTAAACCTGTTTCAAAGGCTTATGACTTACTTTGAGTTATCGAAGTATTTAGAAACATACGTATATCTTGGTTTGTCATCAGAGTGGTGTAACTCCATGATATTGGTTCCTTTTCTATCTGATAGTCCACGTTTCTGTTGTACCCAGTTATGTACTACTTTCCATAACATTACTGTAACTATATACAGAAAATTTGTGCTAAGTTGTCAAAATGTATATACAGGGTGTTAACAGTTCATGGATCAGCCGATAAAACCATCTCAGTACAAGATGCACTGGAATTCGCCAAGATCATACCAAACCACCAGTTGCAAATAATTGAAGGGGCTGATCATAAATATTCTTCACACCAAGATGAATTAGTTTCAGCCGTTTTGCATTTCATAAAGGAATGCTTGCAATGAGGTGAGGATTATCTTGCAACAGGTAAATTAATTTCTGAAACTCATATACTTCAATATGTGCTGTGATAATTCTGCAAATTTACCTCCCATTTGTGAACAGATGGAGTCTTGAGATTTGCAATTAGGCTCTCCATCTGGAAGGTCGTATCCAGTACTGATGGTTATCAAGTTCACCAACCATAAATGTAAGTTATTCTTTGATCAACTTCTAGCCGTTAGTTTGGCTGATCAGGGAACGAATGAGATAGAAATACTCTGCTGTGCTTAGCTGGCTTGAAGTTGAAGAGATGCTTAAACTTTTTCTTGGTTGTACCTACCTGCATTGTGCTTTCAAGATGCTCATCATTACCCCAGTTCCCATTGAGCGGGGATCATTCATCGATTAATTCATATTTGCCAAATCTTATGTCTTTTCCAGAGAAAAGGTATCTCTTTTTGTTGGTTAACTTCTCTTGCTGAGATCATGCCTCATCTTGAATTTTAGAAACTCAATTGGGGCACAAGCATATGATTGGTTGGTCATGTTATGCGACAATATTCATGTTCATGTATACATAGGTTTTTGCGATGCATCCAAATGAGTTTATACCCACATCAATTATGGCCATTTGATCGCAAATAATATCATCCCCATATGTTAATCTTACTATTCATAATACATGTGGGTACAAATTCATATGAGCGGAATCAAATTTCCCCGTATATGTATTGGAGATTATATTTGCATACCATGAAATGACATAAATACTCTGAATTTTTTATTGTTTAATGTCTAAAATGCTTTGGATCTGAACTTCATTGATTCAAGTTGCACCGGTTCGGTATTGAACCAATTTGAATTTGAGTATAAACATTAATGGCTCATGCATAAACACAATTCAATCCCGCCTATAAATACACGTTCTCTACGCTCAGAGATAATTTTAGCTATCCTTGATATTCTTTTGAGCTTTCTTCCTATTGGTATAATTTTGCTGACTTAAGCATTAGAAATTATAAGGAAGGCATTCTCGGGGTTGTTTTAATCTATATTCTGTAGACTGCATATGCAAACTCAGTGATACCTAAGCATTTTGGACTCAAATGTACATATAAAAGAAAAAAAATAAATAAGGAAGGCAATAGAAAATTAAATGTATCCCTTTTTCCGAAACTACTTGTTCCAAATATTTTGGCTCCTTTTCTTTTTACTTATCCCCAATTAAAGTTGATTTGAGCAAAAATTTATTGGTGTATTTAAAGGTATAATTGGTGTATTTCAACATTTAGTATTATGGTGTTACACATTGCCGCTAAAAATTAGGGACAATTATACGTTCCTTCCCTGAGGTTCAATTACGTAGACCCTCTATGGTTTGAGAAATTATATTTAATATTCCTGAGGTTTGTTTCCGTCTAACAACTAAGTTTTTTCGTTAGATAAAATTTATTGAATTTATTGATATTAATAAAAAAATGAATTGAAAATATTTTTCTTGATTGACTTATTATTGATTCATTGCAGGTAAAATAATTTTTTTTTTTTAACTAAACTATGCTTATAACGGTGAAGATATACCTTCTCACATGCATTAACGAGTGAAGACGTATGAAGGTAATTTCGATATAAAAATATGCATTTTAACATGCAATAAATTAATAATAAGTCAATCAGAAGTAAATATATTTTTTTTTATTTTTTTTTTGTTGATATCATGGAGGAACTTATTTGTTCATAAGTAAACTTTAGAGGTACTAGATGTAATGTTTTAAACTACAGAGGATTTATGTGTAATTAATCCAAATCTTAAGAGAGGGGAGTGTAATTATCCTTAAAAATTAAGTGGTCTAACAAATTTCACAATCATCTAACACTGCAATACTAAATTTTGGAATACGCCAATTATATCCTTAAATATAATATAGTTATTATGATTGTAATAATAAAAGATAATTGATGAAATTAAAAAGATAGTCAGCAATTATTCTAATGTTTCGTGAAAGCCGCCATAATCAACTCAAGAAAATAATTAAGCGAAGGTTTTTATGATGCAAAATCATATAACAAAGAAACAAAACAAGGTTTTCTTTTATACCATAATCGCCTTTTGTATTTTTCTAATTCAAATTTTGTTGCAACTTTTCACGTGTATTTTTTCTTTGGAAAAATAAAATTATTAATTTTTTTTTAATTTTTAAAAAAATAAACAAAATTATAATTCATGGGCATTTTGGTTAATTTACTATTTATCTATATACATAACCGAACCCACTCTTTTTATTTAAAATTAACCGTTGTGATACGTTGTTTATGTATGTATATAATAAATAATCTTTTATGTTTTAAAATATATTATAAGTAAAAGTCAAATATATAAACGGATACATTACAATTTATAAAAAGAAAGAAAAAGAATTATCAATTAATACAAATTTTAAAAAGTTGAAATAAATTATTTGTTTCATCATAAAGAGTATTTTCAACTTCATGAAAAATTGATATGGCAATATCATTAACTGCCGTTTGTGAAGGTGAAGGAACTTTTCTTTTTTTATTACTATAGATATTGACATTTAACAAAACTATCATTCTTATTACTCTTAGATGCATTTATATTAATAAGTATTCATATTTATTTTTTTAATAATTAAAATTATTTTAATATTAACTTATTTATTTTCTAATACAGAAATGGACTAGATTGTAAATTTACAAAATTAATCTTTCATTTGCAGTTTATTTTGTCCGAACCCAACAGATTAATGTATTTGATATTTATTTTTGTCTCCACCGTTCCAAATAATTTAAAAGAGAAAAATATATTCTTTCCCTTCGCCTTTTACTTTACCTATCCTTTCCCAGTTCCCAAACGAGGCCTAAATTAGCTATAGCAGAGGTGAATTAGTAGGGACCTTTTTTTGCAATTATCCCACCAAAATGAGTAGAATGCATCACTAAAACCACAAACATTCTGTGCAAGAAACTTGAAATGCACCATTTCTTTCAGAAAGATATGGCGATTTAGTCCGTTTCCGTTGCTCTATTCACAATAGTTGTAGTAAATCTCATTCAGAAATTGTGAAGAGCCAAACATTTAAGCTACCTGTCCTGATAGCCCAAAACATCGAGGCATTGGATGACTTCACAAAACGTTCCTATTTTCCAAGGACCAACCCTGTTAGAATGCATAAGAACGTGTCTTCGTTTTGAGCATGGGATTTTATGTACATCTTGTCCCGTATCTTCTTTCCGTCTCCTTGCCCAACAAAAGCGTCGATCTTGTACCAAGGGACTCGTCCTTAGGAACTCTCGTAATTGTACTCCTGCAACATGAACTAAAATTCTTTCAGGCAATAGCAACCATCTGAAAGTCCAGACTTACATTCTGAAAGATAATCGGCAATTGTGCTTGAACAACTCAATAAACAGAGGACCGATGAAAGCAGAATAACCCGGACAATCCAGTTCTAAAGAGGAGAGAAAAGCAATCAAACTAAAAAGCTAAAGTGACTCTCATCTACCAATTATAAGACAGCATTTGCCAAGGTTCAACTGCAAGAAATCAGATTTAGCTGTCAACTACTAAAAAATCTAAAGAACAATGTAGGAAGCGTTAACAACTAGAATCAGAATGAGTGCCTATAAGGACATAGAAGTACAAATTGTCTCTCACCGTCTCCTCATCTTCATCATCATTGCAATCAGATGCAGCTGCATCGGTCCTCAAAGCCAAGGCCTCCCCGCCATTATTATTTGCAGTCACCATTTCTTCCTGTAAGTTTGTTGCCAAAGTATACTAATTATGTGTCAAAAATCATAGGAATCATGAAACTTAACATTGTTAATAGATTTCTAAAGAATAGCAAGTCATACTAGCTCCTGCTTTAGCTTCTCAAGGTCCCCCCCCCGCCATTATTATTTGCAGTCACCATTTCTTCCTGTAAGTTTGTTGCCAAAGTATACTAATTATGTGTCAAAAATCATAGGAATCATGAAACTTAACATTGTTAATAGATTTCTAAAGAATAGCAAGTCATACTAGCTCCTGCTTTAGCTTCTCAAGGTTTTCTTCAAGTTCCAGGATGTGGTGCTTTAGTGCCTGCAGAAATTTTAATATAGTTTGGATCAAATTAGTTATCAGTACACACAGCTAAAGGTTTAATACAGGCTATCTAACAGATACTACCTCGCGTCGCTGAAGTTCAATAGAACGGGCTAAGGCCTGTCTTTTTGTGAGAAGATTTCTCGGCCTAAATGTAAGAGGGCGTTGGTAATTTTTTCCACGATAGACTATTATAGCATAGCCTTTGGTAGTTTTGTCCATGGATACCAACACCCCGCCACTCTCGGCTTCCAGCGAGACTGCAATATGCTTGACTTGTGAAAAAGTTTTGCGTTCTACAATTATTTTCACCAACTCCCGGTACTTCCAGTGTAAGTGCATATTTTCTATAGTACCATCAAAAACCTCTCGCCTCCCTAAGAGTGAATGAAGAAATGAGATACAGTCCATTTAGATGAGCCATAAATATAGTACATGAATCTTACCTAAAAGCAGATAAGGTTTCATGCTCAAACCAATCCGACGAAACAAAAATCTTTCCTCGTCGGTTAATGTTTCCAGATCTGTGGGTAGACTCTCTGGCTCTTGATTCTGTAACACTTTTTGCAAGGCCCTCTCAGCCTTCCCGATCTTACTTTTTGCCTACAGATATCATATTGGTAATTAGTGTGGCAACTGGATGTATTTGGACAAACTTCATTAACCATATCTTTTATATAACAACATACAATAGCTAACTTCCGCTGAAGAGAGTCGACCATAGAAGCATGTCTAGCTACAGCTGCATCTCTCATCATCTTCTCCTTTTCTGCACTGTTAGGGTGGGTCCCCCATCGTGAGGTTGCTGCGATAGTCTCAGCAAGAGTCCCTGCAACTAATGGCTGTTTAGATGCTTTGGCTTTTGGATCAATCAGCATTGCAGCTCTTTGCCGAGCCTGCTCTTCCTCATCCTGTTGGAGGGCCGTTGATCTCTCTGCTTCAATTAATGCACTAGAAACACCAGGAGGCAAGAAGTCATTGCCCCTGTAGAAGACAATAAATTCTTTATTCCTGGAAACTAGCGTTCCTCCAGTCAATATCTGCATGAAAATACAAGTTGAGAAGCTATTTAGCAAAATAATGATGGTCGTGAAGTATTGCTGCCGAAATTTGTTTTTACTCCCAATCACTTCCATTCCAAAATTTTCTGTGTTTTTTATGTTGTAGCTACTGTTGCTTTTTGTTCTTTATTTCTTAGTTCTTTTTTCTTTCCTCTGTTCTGCTTCCAGAAATAATTAGAGGGAAATGAATTGAAGAAAGTGCTAGTAATATGCGATATAACTAAATAGTTCTTTCTTTATTGCTAACCTTGAGTTCTTCGGCCATCCTTTCATTGGAAGTATTTGGAACACCACGCTTGATGGCTATTTTTGCAATAGCACTCTTTTCCCATAACTTTACCATGGCCATCGCAAGACCTTGCAGATCTCTGTTTCTCCCTAAATTAATGAGAAACATACAGCCACTAAAAAACCAAAACTAGTTAAATGAATATTACGAAATATCTTATATACTTCCAACATACCAAGGGCAAAATGTGGAGGCAGTAATCTTGCTGTCCTACGTAAATAAGTCATTTCTTTATCTCGCAAAGCTTGTCTAGTCCCATAAGGAAGAAGTCTAAATGGACTCTTAAATCCAGGAACAACAGCTGGCAGTAAGTCCGCATCAACAGGAAGTGGTTCACGACCCGACCAATCTATGAACCTTGGGCCAAGCTCATGCAACAGAAGGTCAAGCTCACTTAAATCCATTTGTTCTTCTTGAGATAAACTGTTATAATACTTTGAGTTATACACTCCGAATGATTCTGCAGCTCCATTTAGGCGTTTAACTTTGATGCTTTCAGGAGAATCTTCTTGAGAAGACCCTGATGCTCCAGCATCACCTTGAACATGCTTGCTATATGATTTTACACAATCAAGCTTGTACGTCATCCCTCTGTATAAGACTACTGAACTTCCAGATCTCCATATTACCAAACCTCCAGTTCTACTCTGACATATAGCACTCAAGTCAGAACAATATAAGAAACGAAGGATCCAGCACACAGATCCTAGTTGATGAAAACGTTATAGATCAAAAAGCAAAACAACTCTTTTTCATCCACAAGGGAATAAAACATTCTTGGCCGTGCACTCAATATAACCAGCAGCTACCGTATAAAGGTGATTCCACTAATATTTATGAACATGATAGATACTCAAATAAAATTCACCAACAAAACCATGAGCTCGAATTAGCCATCACTACTATACTTTTTTGATATAGATACAGTTATATCATTTTCCAATCAAGGATAGTGGAAACTGACCTCAAGAATTTCGTGTGTTCTCCTCATGTTCTTCGAAGGAGGACCTTCAAATTTTAATTTCACCACTTCCTCATGCTTCCACTTCTCATGGATAGCATCAACCAATGCCTGTGTCACACCAGCTGCTCCAACTTTCATTCTCTCCACCATTCTCAACGAAACATTTCTAAGCCTCTTTAACTCTGGCTCGGGTATTAATCTCTCTGCCAACTCTGTGTTCCTATTCCTTGACTTCTCCTCTTTCACAAATTCCTCATCAATCTTCCTCTCCCATGGTAATCTCATTAAATCATTTGCATCATTAGAACACTTCTCACTACTGATTTCTAGAGAGATAGTTGATAAGTCCTCCATAGCGGCAAAATCTTCACTCTCCTCATTACCCAAAATCTCATTTTTCTCCGACAATCCAATTGGGATATCATCAAATTCGCCAACTTCTTCTTCACTTCTGCCATTTTCTGTCACTTCCTTTACCAAATCCTCATAGCCCACGACAACACTGACCAAAGGGTCCTCATTCGGCCAATGTTCTTGAATCCCATGAAGGCCGTCGTCTTTTGGATGAACATTTTCTTGAATATTTCTCGAACCCTCAGAATTGAACACATTTTTTCTCCCATTTCCATGAACCCAAGGAGCTAAAATTGACTTATTAATTCTCTGAGATCTCTCTGGCTCACTCACACAACTGCTTTTTTCACTTTCTTCTTCAGAAGAAACATCCCTGGAAAACACTGACCTCTGTGCTTCAAATTCTTGATTTGTACCACCACTTTCTTCTTCCTGCCAAGGAAAATTTTCCCTCAAAGGCGGGGTTCTGATGGACCATTTGCTCTGAACTTGTTCAAGAAAACTTGGCCTGGGCTTTCTCTTCTTTTTCACCGGATAAGCCTTTTGCTTTGTTTCATTTTCGAGCTGAACCGTTTTCTGACAGCACGAAATTCTAAGTTTCCGAGGTCTGAAGCTTTGTAACGAACGGGTCTGTGCACCCAATTCAAGAAAGAACAGAGATTGTGAAGGAGAAACTCCAGAGGAAGGGGACAGGAAATTCGAAGCCACTGATGAAAAGGCCATCGCAGTGTTATAATTTTGGTAGCATAGCCAAAAACCAGAGAGAAATGACGCAACGAAAAACACCTCCCGGAGTTTGGCAGTAAAAATATCAATTTGCTCCTTTCAATTTTGTCCCTGTACTGATTTAGTCAATTTCTGAAAATCGGTGTAATGAAATATTAGATATTTGTTTTTATTTTAATTAAAATGTCACAAGAGTTGTAAAAAAATAAAAGAAAATTATAAGGTTAAATTTTAATCAAACTTTAATATATTCAATTTATTTCATATTATAATGGCATTCTAATATTTTAAAAGAACTTACTCTAATATGCAATTTCATTTTTATTTATTACTGCTAATTTATATAGCTGTATTATATTTAAAAATTATGAGTTTCCAATAAATAAACAAAAAAGGTAGATAGAGCAAATTAAATATGAAGAATCAAGAATTTAAGTTGTTAAAATAATTATAAAAAATATTATATAATGGAAAATTAAAAAAGTCCAATTTCCAACTATATATTGATGATTGGTTTATTTTTTTCATAGCAATATCTCGTGTTTAGCGATATATACGAATGTGGCTAATTTAGATGTATAATTCTATCATTTTTTTAAAAAGAATATTATCAATATCATAACATCTTCATATGCTCACGTCCGGATATCAAATATTATGTGTGTATATATATGTCCTAATGCTCATCAAATTTTCTGCAGAAAAGCATTTATAGTATGGGAAGAATGCCCTCCAGAAAATTAAGGGAGAAGGTTGTAGCATTTTGAAACTCAAGAATTAGGAAGAGAATTATGGGATAAACAAAATACTTGTGTAAAGGATAATGCGTGTAGAATTTATGAAGCACTATTTCACCTAATTATTTATGAATGAAACACTATTTTAGTTGAACAATTTCGATAAGAATATTTGAATTAATTAACAAAGAAACAATGGAGTAAAAAGTTGAGATGAAACTGCTGCCGTGCTCCTTTGGATGCTTTCAAAAGTACAAAAATTAAGGATTCAAACAATAGAGATCACATGTTAATATTGAAAGTATGATAAAATGGAAAAACAATGAAGAAAAGGCCACAGCTACACAACCAGAATAGAAAAGGCGATGGGTGGTAGAGCAACATTGTCTCCCTGCAATAACACAGAAAAATATATATTGTGGTTGTCCAAATGGAACCTCAGCATTGCAAGAATTTATCTATTATTGCATTCATACAATTAGTTCTCAGTAATATACCTCAGAGAATAATTGTGAAAAACTTCAATACTGAATATAAAGTATATTTATAATTATAATTACAATCTTAAAGCACCTACTTTGAACTCTCAAAAGGCAAATAATTATTTAATTTTGTAAATGTAATTCCTCATAAATATGACCTTATATATATAGGTTTTGCTTATGCTAACTTCTTGTTTAATTTTTTAATTTTGTTAATCACTTTGTAGTTGTAGATGTATTGAATTAATCATTAACCTAAATCTTGATACGAAAAATTACTTCTCTGAAAAAAAAAGAAATTTCCATTCAAGGGATTTTGGGTATTCATATATTGAGATAATTATATTTACATTTCTTGATTTATGATTTATTTATACAAATCAATCCTATTTTTTGCATAATCATGAAAACTGCCCTAACTGCCAAAAGCGAGTATAATTTTGTGTAATGTTGTTGATATTTTTTTAGATGCATGTACAATTTTTCAGAAAAGCAGCAGTGGTTTGTGTAAATGAAGTACGTTTTTTATGAGTGTATGTGTATAATTATACAAAAGACATGAATGCTTTGTAAATGAATCACAAATTAAGGGCATACATGTAATCACCCCTTATATATATACCATGATATCTAGAATGACAAATCATAGTTTGATTAATTAACGTTGTATGAAGTTACTATTAACGCATTAAACATGAGCCAAAACAAGTACACAAAGACCTTCAACCTTTTTATTCCACTACTTTAACCCAAATTGGCCTAAATCAATCTGAATCAGGCAGAGTTAAAAATTCTTTGTCCTGGTGATAATATGAATTTGGGGTCAAAGGTTGCTTTCCTTTGTCGGAAAGTTGGCCATTTGGAGCCAAAATGCTGTATCCACTCTCCCTGAGATTTGTAATTAGGAAGATACTGCTTCACCTTGATGCCAGCTCTTTTGCAAAATCCAAGAATTTGGCTGTTGAATTCATCATAAATCTGGTATGCATTGGGCGGGCTTGAATGCAGAACTCCAAGTGTGTAGAACACATCCTCCTCTGGTATTACTGCAGACATTCTATCATCCCATCTGCACAAATTTGAGATTGATTATTATAAGTTGATGATTGATGAATGTTATGTAATAATATAGGAAAATGGTATTTTTCATCTTCTATCTTAGGGTTATTTACATTTCGTCATTCTATTAATTATGGAAGTCTCATCAATAGTTCAATAAATTACTAAATTTCTCATTTTTAGCCATTTCCTCATATTCTATTAGTATTTCGATAGAAAAACACATGATCGTTAACTCTAAGACCTTTTGGATGACAGCCATGCATGTGCAGCTGCCTTCTCCGTCAAAATAATACAAAATTTGATAAAATGACTAAAATTGAAAATTTTTGTAATTTATGTCGGACTATAAAGTGTTCTAACCCTAAAATATCTAACGAAAAATACGATTTTCCCTAATAATATAGATGATCGGCATTTGAGAAAGGGGGCGTACTTATTCCGGTTGAGTGGATAGAAAATTAAGATGGGGGAGGACTCATTGAGTTTGGGAAGCAAGGTGGCCAAGACTCCAGCATTGAAGTCAGAAATTCGGGACTTGGGAATGAAGAGATTGAGCCATGGATGAGAGTCCAATGGCGCTGTCGGGCTGTCCAAATCTCCAACTCTATGAAGGAAGTCGAAGAGGGAGGTATCTGCGCTGAAGATGAATTCTGGATTGTAGTTCAACTCCTTAAGCAACGTCTCAAAGTCCTGCAAACAGCAAAAACAACGTTACGTGCATGTCGTCCTGCATACGGATTTTTCAAGACAACTGCACATAATGTTGAAATTGAACGAGTCGTACGTACATATTAATCATAGATGAAATAATTGACGATGAATGAAATATATATTGTGCACACCTTATCAATGGTTGAAGCCGTCCGGTTGTCGTAATACTTGACCAGTTCAATGGAGTAGAGGATGCCTTGCTTCTTTAACAATGCCGCGATGTCGGATTGACGGGAAGGGGAGGAGAAGGAAGACCTCCAATCATTTGTTATATTCTCATCTGTGATGAGGAAACCTTCCACATAGTTTGGGGAATTGCTGGAGATAAGATGTTCTTGGTCTCTTGAGAATATGGAGAAATCACTGTAAATCAATCTAACCCATTTTACCTATGGCCACAACAAGAAAATTAGTAAGCAGAAGACATGGAGGATTTTGCACAAAAAATTTCAAAATTTAGTGAATATAACTTATAGTTTGTTCGATATTTAGTTCCTCGCGTTAAGGCTGGGTAAAGTGTAGTTCTCGTTCTCTTCTGTATTTTTTGTATTTTGGCGTTTTAAGCTATTATTTTTGTAGGATAACAAATAAGTCATGTAACTATTTTATTTTTTGCGATTTTGATTTTTCAATCACCAGAGTTTGCAAATGTTGTTGCCAATCGCATAAAAATTAAAAGTTAGATGATTTATTAATTACTATCCTAAAATAGTAAACGATTAAACGTCAAAATTGAAAAGATATAGGAGGGGAATTGCATTAAGCTTGTTAAGGCACATAACATATAAAATGTAGTAGAATGCGGACTACGTTTCATTAGAAAAGATGTTTTGACCCGATTGATTAGGAAAAGTTTAGTAAAACCTACATTTCAGTGATCATGTATCAGCAGGATCAGATCTTCTATTACAAATGGATACTACGACTTATATTACAAAGCACATATATATATATATATATATATATATATATTATTATATGTATTAAATGTTGGGCCGGCTAGAACTCAGGTGATTTGACTTAGATTTATAATTAATATTTGGTAAATAAGTTGTGTTGCCCATGACTTGTAATAATAAATTTTTTGATACACATACACATATGTAATTGGCCTGGGATCATGAATATATATGTATATATACATTTATACTTACTCTTGTTGGTGCTTTCTGTAAGATAATTCTTGCTCTGGTTATGATGCCGAATTGTCCCAGACCACCTAAAACTGCGAAAAATAGCTCGGGTTTCCTCTCTCTGGAGCAAGTCATAAATTCCCCTTTACCTAATCAAAAGGGTGGAAAATTCCATTAGTTAAAACTGTACAAAAATTACTAAACCGAAATATATATATATATATATATATATCATTAATATCATATGCATTGAAAGAGAGTAAATGCATCACAAATACCTAGAGAGAATAAAAGATTTTCTCTTTGGTTTGATATGGTTGGATCTCATGATGCATTTTCATTTCATATATACATGCTTTGTATATTATAAAGATCATGTTATTAATTTTATTTAAGGAAAAATTTTATATATATGGCGTATATATGTGAATAGAATGGATGGTGCAATGACAGGAAATTCAGTCTGTTCAAAATTCTGAAAATTTTAATTAAGGTCAAACTTTAATAAATAATTATAATTTTCCTAAAGTCTGAATTTGAAATAATATATTTTATAAACTTGTACCAGTAATAACGTCAAGTTCAAGAACATTGTTGATCTGAGGGCCGCGCTGAAACGACTGCCCGCTAATCCCAGCATTAGACAGCGTTCCGCCAACACTCAAGTACAAATAATCCGTCCACGACACCGGCGCCAGCCCACGTTTCAGCGTCGCCCGCAGCACATCAATCCACAACTGCTCAGCCCCAACATCCGCGTACGTCCCCTTCCTAGAAACCGTAATCCTTCTACGGGTTTTACTCAGAGCAGTCATGTCCACCACCACCCCGCCGCGCGCCATCGCCTGTCCCCTCACCGAATGCCCACGCCCTCTTGCCGCCACCGTGAATGGAGGGGAGCGCTCGTTCGACGACCTGATGAGACCAGAAATCTCCTTGACGGAAGACGGGAAAAGAACTGCTGACGGGATTTCGTGGACGATGTTTCCGTAGTCGTTGGAGGCTTTCTTGATGGAGTCGGAATCATTTCGCAGCACCTTTTTGTCGTAGAATGATAGTGCAGAAGGGTTTGCTGAAATTCGAGTGAAACAGCTTATGATGATGAATAAGAGCAGAAAGATTCCCATTTTACAGGGAGAGAAGATCAGAGAGTTTCAATGCCTTTGATGAGATGCAAGACAGTTTTCATTCATACTGAAGAGGGTCTATATATACATATATAGTGCAGGAAATGGATGTATATAATACAAGAAAATCAAGATTAAACAATTATTTGACCTTACATGCTATAACTGATTTATAGATTGAAGAATTCTTTGCTACTTGCATTCGATAGCATTAATTCAAAGTTCTGCTTACTTATAAAATTTTCATGTATTTTAATTTTCAAACAATCAATATCAGATATATATAATTAATAAATGACTACTATATTACAAAAACTAATTAATGTATATTAAAGTTGACCAACACTCATAGGACAAAATTCTTTTTGGTCCCATTCAAAAATGTCATTTTTGTTATTATTGGATCCATAATTATTGCGAGTGTCGTCTTGGTACCATAAAATACAAAAATACATCTTTTTGGTCCCAAGTTAATGCCAGAGGCCTTTTGCCTCTCATGTAGCCGTTAACTCCTATTGCCTCACGTGACTTTGACTGATTTTAATTTCAAAAGCACTGTTTAATAGTATAAAAAAAAAAAATATTTTTTTGGGACCAATAAAAGAAAAAAATATATTTTCATCAACTTTGGCCACAAACTATAAGAAATTTTATTATTTTTTACAAAAATAAAAATGTTAAGAAAATTTTATTTTAATATATATAATAAATATTTCAAAAAATATAATTATTTTCATTTCAGATAATTTCTAGGATCTATTTTACTATTTTTTTAAATTAAATTATTATTTAATCTAAAAATATACTAATACTTGAGCATAAACTATTAAAAGTAAAATTCATTTTTTGACTAAAAGTATTAGATAATTTTTATTAAATAATAAATTAATTTTTACATTAAAATTATTTACATTCGAGATAAACTGTAGCAACTAATAATTTTTTTAAATTAAATTTTATAAATGATTTAATAGTATTTTAATAAACTTTGATCATAAACTATAAGAAATAAAATTTAATTTTTTAAAAATTTAAAAAATAAATAAATTTTATTTTAATATATATGATAAAATAGTTTATAACTTATTATATTTATTTTAGAAAAATTCTAGCATATTTTAATTATTTCTAAAATTAAATTATTATTTACTCTAAAAATATTTTAATAAATTTTGACTGAAAAAAATAAGAAATAAATTTTAATTTTATTTCTATAATTTATCTCGAATTTAAATAATTATAATTTTAAAATAAATTTATATTTAACAAAAAAATTATCTAATACTTTATTCAAAAAATATATTCTAATTTTTATAGTTTTTGCTCAAATATTAATATATTTTTAGATGAAATAATGATTTAATTTCAAAAATAGTAAAATTTATCCCAAAGATTATCAGAAATAAAAACAATTATAATTTTAAAACTATTCGTTATATACACTAACATAAATTTTTCCTAACATTTTCATTTTTTTTAAGAAAAATTCTTATAGTTTGTGGCCAAAGCTTGTCAAAATATATATTTTTTTTAATGGTACAAAGAAGATACATTTTTTTTATACCATTAAATAGGGCATTTGAAATCAAAATCAGTCAAAGTCACGTAAGTCAATAGGAGTTAATGCCATTAACGACAACATGCAAGGATACGAAAAGCGCCAGTCGTCATAATTATAGTATCAAAAATAAAAATGCCATTTTTTAACGAGCTATTAGAAATATATTTGACAATTTTATTAATATAAAGGATCTGAAAAAGCAGTAGTACAGGCTAAGTAATCATTGATTAAGCCTGTGATTCTTCTAACAAACGATTCAAGTAAGCATATTGTAATATCATATTTGAGAGATGTGCGTGGAACCTGGAAGGATACATGTGTGAAATCCTAGGCTATCTCCAAAAATCTATCTTTGACATTCGATAGATAATTAAATTCATTATAAAATCAAATGATATATAAGAAAATTAAGGTTGCGTTTATCCTCATTTCTAACTGCACATGACGACATGAGAGATTCTCACGCCAAAAAAAAATTCAAACGACGACTTATAATCTATATATATATATATATAAATAATTAATTAATATAATCAAATAGTCAGAAATTTGATGCGTTTACCCTTTATAGTTTTTTTCCCAAATGACATGAAATTTAATATATGGACATTTCAATGATTTTTCTCATGCCAAAATGAAATTTAAATGATTTTTCTTTGTTTGGTACTCAATTATTTATTTATATATATATATATATATAATATATGGACATTTCAAAATGAATAGGAGTTTCATGTATCTAACAAATTGTTTGAATATAATACACCAAGAGGGAAAGGAAGTATTAGTAATAAGATTTTATCTGAAAATGTCAAAATTGAACAGAACATTACTTTGAAGCTCTGTGTTGCAAACTGAAGCTCAAAACCAGCTGAGAACTCAACTCTCAACATTCTCTCCCTGTAGAATGGGAATCTTTCTGCTATTGCTCATCATCATAAGCTGTTTCACTCGAATTTCAGCAAAAACTCGATCGTCGTAGAATGATTGTGCACAAGGGTTTGCTGACATTCGAGTGAAACAGCTTATGATGATGAGTAAGAGCAGAAAGATTCGCATTTTACAGGGAGAGAAGATCAGAGAGTTCCAATGCCTTTGATGAGATGCAAGACAGTTTTCATTCGTACTGAAGAGGATTTTTATATACATAGACAGTGCAGGAAATGGATGTATATAATTCAAGAAAATCAAGATTCTTTAATTTTTTCATCTTACATACTATAACTGATTTATAGATTGAAAAATTCTTTGCTATTTGCATTTCATGGATTGGTTCTCAGATAGCAAATAACTGAATTTTCTGATTATTTCTTAAAGAATTTTCATGTATTTTAACTATCAACCATCATTAATATACTGATTATCAATATCAGGTATGTATAATTAGTAAATTACTGCTATATTACAAAAAATTCACTGATTTTATTATATTAACAAAAAAAAAAAAGAATAAACATTATATAATAACAACAGATATTGACTTCGCCACAATAAAAAATCTACACAAAATTTAATAGCAGGAGCATTTGTTGTGATTATTGAAAGTTCGAATCATAACTTTTGTTATTTCCTAAAATTATTATTTGAGTAATAAAATAGAAGTGATTATAATTTATTAATTATAATTGATGACAATCTCAACATTATTATATTTAATATCATAATTTATAGCTGATGAGATGAATCATCAACAGTTATTATGTCAAAATCAATTATTATAATTTAGACAGCAAGAAGTGGTAATTTGAGGTCAACTCACCTTTAATTATCTAAACACAATTCCACCCCTGAAGCAAGGGGATTGACTTTTTGAGTTTTGTCAAAGTAGGTATTTTTCCACATAAACAAATCTTATATTATTAATTAGAAAACACTTAATTCCTTAATTGTCTTTAATTTGTCTCATGTTAATAAAAATATAACTCCTTTTTTTAAGTAAAAATTATGAATTATTATTAATTGAAATAAATTTATCACAATAATTCTTGTCGGATATCAATATTTAACAACCATTACAATAATCATCTATGATCAATAATATCAAATACACTAAATCAAACCACCGTCTTACAGTAGAAACACCACCTACTATTAAGTAGAAACAACATTTGACACATAAAGTGGAGTTCGAACACATGACCTCTACTATCATGAATCGCAACTTTATCGGTTAATTTAGACCTCATTGGCTAATGAAAATATGCTGCCCGCGGTCAGATTTTTAATCATTTACAATGCTGGCCCGGGTCATTTTTAATGCATGAGATCTTTGCAAGAAATTATCTGATTGATTGATTGATAGTCACCACCTTCTGCTCAAATTCCCTGATCATGCTAACCTTTTGCTATACGCCTGGAAATGTGCTTACTTTCATCCTTCTCCTCTTTCTCATTCCGTGAATTTCCAGCTTTCCAGGTCCACTCCCCATGCAACCACCATTCTCCTGGAAGGCCACGCAGTAACTTGTGCCCGAGAAATCCAGTTCAATGATGTCAACTACCGTCGCCGTCTCGATCAAATCATCTGCAACGGAAAGGTGCCTCGTCGGGACTTAAACCTCTGGGGATATCCAGTTCATATTAGTGTCATCTATTTTATTGAATTTTTTTTGTAGTGAGAATATAAAAAAACCTTGATAAAGGCTTAGGTAAATTTATTTTTTCTCTTTTAAAATGAGTATCATTGAAGCGAAATGGCTTGTTGAGATCCCTATATTGACATCCGCTAGTGTTTCAACTATAATCATTTGACATTTCTTAAAATTATTGTAGAAATAACAATTACAGTTGAAAAAATACAAAATATCTTTTGGTTGACGCACGGGTATCTGGCTCTTTTTAAGAAGATTCAAGCCCACTGTAATATAATATTCTTATTAGTCTAGTAGTATTACTCTAGACTTCTCTCTTTCAGGATACAATAGTTTGACAATACCGTATAACTCTAACTCACTTTACAAATATTTTAGAGTTGAAAGCTGCACAAGAAAACAACTTTGTTCACTAATATCTCTCTCTTATAGCGTAATTGTATATAAACTATCTTGTATATATGTGTGAATCTCAAAATAAGGAAACTGATGCCTCCTCTTATAGGTGTAGAATTCATTCACTATTTCAATGTGAATCAATGGACAATAATGTGAAAGTTACAAGAGATAGTAGGATAAATGGATAGTAAGTGGATATAATATTGTGTATGATACGGTATAGTGGGATGTGGAATTGAAGAACAGTTACAAATATTAAGGCCATAATCATCCACCAACACCACTAACCAGAAAAATGAAGGAACGTATGTTACAATTTAAATATTAAAATGCAATCATGCTGACACAAATTTTAGTTTAGACAAGACAAGGTGGCTTCTTGGTAAGAACACCTTGCACTTATGACTTTGGCCATGGGTTCGAATTGCTTGGAGGATAGTTGGGCCTCCTTAAGAAAAAAAAACACAAATCTTAGTTTAATTAACGTTGCATGAAGTTACAATCAACGCATTAAACATGAGCGAAACAAAGTTCACAAAGACCTTCAATCTTTTTATTCAAACTATGGCCTAAATCAATCTTATTCAGGCAGAGTTAAAAATTCCTTGTCCAGGTGATAATATGAATTTGGGGTCAAAGGTTGCTTTCCTTTGTCGGAAAGTTGGCCATTTGGGGCCAAAATGCTGTATCCAGTCTCCCTGAGATTTGTAATTAGGAAGATACTGCTTCACCTTGATGCCAGCCCTTTTGCAGAATCCAAGAACTTGGCTGTTGAATTCATCATATATCTGGTATGCATTGGGCGAACTTGAATGCAGCAGTCCAAGTGTGTAGAACACATCCTCCTCTGGTATTACTGCGGACATTCTATCATCCCATCTGCACAAATTTGAGACCTTAAACTCTTTAGGAAATAGCACTATCTACCATAATAAAGCAAAATGCAATTTAACCCCACTGATGTATAAGAAAATGGCCTGTGAAGAAATGCCCCCAGGAAGCTTAATTGTTCTGATTATGAACATAATGGTAAAACTGAAGTCCCAATTTGATGTTATGAATTCAAGTTTCACTAAAAAGTTGTAAACTTACATCTGTATTATTACAATAGTTGGTTAGCATAAATTGATGACTACAGTTGTTTATTTATTAGTAGTTGGTTAGCAAAAATTGATGACTAATGAGTGTTAGGTAATAATATTGGAGAAATGGCATTTCTTGTCTGTTATATTAGGGTCAGTATAATTTTCATTATATTAATTATGGAATTCTCATTAATAGTCTCATAAATCGCGAAAATCTCACTTTTAATTAGTTCATCAGGTCTCATTAGCATTTTGACAGCGAATACTGATGGAAAAAAACACATGCTAAGTACGTGGCCATTATCCAGATGGACAAAAATTTATGGCCATATGCTTAGCACATGCCTTTTTTGTCAAAATCCTAATAAAATTTGATGAATGATTAAGTGAGAATTTTATAACTTAAGGAACACTTAATAAGAATCCCATAAATAATGTGATCAAAAGTATACTGACCCTAAAATACCTCACGAAAAAATGATTTCCCCTAATAATGTAGATGATCGGTATTTGAGAAAGGGGGGGTACTTTTTCCGGTTGAATGGGTAGAAAAGGATGGTGGAGGACTCGTTGAGTTTGGGAAGCAAGGTGGCCAAGACTCCAGCATTGAAATCAGAAATTCGGGACTTGGGAATGAAGAGATTGAGCCATGGATGAGAGTCCAATGGCCCTGTCGGGCTGTCCAAATCTCCAATTCTATGAAGGAAGTCGAAGAGGGAGGTATCTGTTCTGAAGATGAATTCTGGATTGTAGTTCAGCTCCTTAAGCAACGTCTCAAAGTCCTGGAAACAGCAAAAACAACGTTACGTGCATGTCGTCCTGCATACGAAGTTTTCAAAACAACAGTGCACATAATGTTGAAATTGAACAAGTCGTACGTACATATTAATCATAGATAATGTTGGGTGGATAGCAGAAATACCTGTTCGACTACTGCAGCGGAATATAGAGTACAAAACTCTTTAATAGACCAAAATAATTACACAAATTATAAAGGTTACAAAAATCATTAGATATGAATAAATCAAACGAAAAGAATACTGCAGTATCAATTAGGCTCAGATTCAAATCAGATCCTCTGAATACATAAGAGTGTCACACCCACAACCTGATTCACGGTTGCACTACTACCCAAAGAACACCACAAAAGTTTTGTCCCTCGATCACACAGATCTCTCTCTTTCTTGGTCACCGAGATCTTAATCACAAAAATTTCACAAAGAAGGTTGGAGAATAAGAAAAAAGGCTATTCAATTTTTCTCTCTGTTTTTTGGTGCCTCTTAGTTGAGGAGGAAGAGGCCTTTATATAGGATGAAGACACGCTAGATAAGGACAACAATAGAGTCATTTCTTAAGTCATTTCGTTGACTAAGGAAGACTCCCATGGAAGTTGGACACCGATTAAATGGTGGAGCAGTCCGGATTGGGTCGAACTGGGTCGTGGGTTGGATAGTGGGCCATCCGAGTGAACCGGATAGTGGGTCTCTAAAACTTGGCCACAAAAAAAATATAACAGATAAAATAATTGACGATGAATGAAATATATATTAATGAGACCTTATCAATGGTTGAAGTCGTCCGGTTGTCGTAATACTTGACCAGTTCAATGGAGTAGAGGATGCCTTGCTTCTTTAACAATGCATCAATGTCGGATTGGCGGGAAGGGGAGGAGAAGGAAGATCTCCACTGATTTGTTGTATTCTCATCTATGATGAGGAAACCTAGCACATAATCTGGGGAATTGCTGGAGATAAGATGTTCTTGGTCTGTTGTGAATATGGAGAAATTACTGTATATCAATCTAACCCATTTTACCTATGGACACACAAGAAATGAAGTAAGCCAACAAAAGGAAGAAATGCACAAATATTTCCAAAATTTAGAGAATATAACCTATAGTTTATTATAGGAAAAAATGCAAGCAACCGCAGGTAGTTTATTATAGGGAAAGTTGCAAGCAATCGTCCCGTGATATTGTAAATAAGCAAATTACTCCATATGAAGAAAAAATAACAATTTTTTCCCCTTTATTTTTTAAAATGCAGCAATTTATCTCTCTGTATTTTTTAAAATGAAGTAATTTACCTCCCTGTTGAGAGAGGTAATTAAACTGCTTCATTTTGAAAAACATAGAAGAATAAATTGCTATTTTTTTTATAGATGGATAATTTACTCGTTTGCAATATTACATGAAGATAAATTATATTAAATCCGTTTATTATATCATTAGTCTCTCACCTTGAGGCACGTAATAAATTGTAGTGGACTGTGGACGACGTTTCATTGAAAACGATGATTTGACCAGATTGATTAGGAAAATTAGTGAAACCTACATCTCATACTCATATATCAGGAGTTCAGATCTTATAAATTATTACAAATGGATATTATGTCGGCTTATATTACACTGCATTTATAATATATATATATATATATAATATGTTTGGCCGGAACTCAAGTTTCCGTTGGATTAGTAAATGATTTTACTTAGATCTATAATTAATATTTGGTAAATAATTTGTGTTGCCCATGACTTGTAATAATAAATTTTTTGATACACATACACATATGTAATATATTGGCCTAGGATCGTCAATATATATATACATATGCTTACTCTTGTTGGTGCTTTCTCTAGGATAATTCTTGCTCTGGTTATGATGCCGAATTGTCCCAGACCACCTAGAACTGCGAAAAATAGCTTCGCTTTCCTCTCTCTAGAGCAAGTTATAAATTCCCCTTTACCTAATCAAAAGGATGGAAAATTTTATTAGTTATAAAATGAAAAAAATGCAAACAACCCTTATGATATCGTAAATGAGCAAATTATCCCTTAAGAAAAAATAAATAATGATTTACTTTTCTATATTTTTTAAAATACAACAATTTACTTCTCTATGTTTTTTTAAAATTAACCAATTTACCTCTCTATGTTTTTTTAAAATTAACCAATTTACCTCTCTATGTTTTTTTAAAATTAACCAATTTACCTCCCTATATAAGGAGGTAAATTACTTCATTTTAAAAAGTATATGGGAGGTAAATTGCTATATTTTTTTCATAAGAGATTAATGTGCTCATTTTCAATATCACATAGGAGTAAATTGCTATTCACTTATAACTGTACAAAAATTACTAAACATATAATTATATATAACTATTCTCATATGCATTCAAAGAGAAAATTTAATTTTTTAGGAGGTTTTTGAATTCGGATTGGATTCATGAATTCTACAAAGATTATTTTATATATCAATTTTATTTGTAAAAAAAATCATATATATAGGGTGTATGTATAAAATAAAATAGATAATGGAACTAGAATCCAATTCTTTCAAAATTCTCTGCATTTTAAGCTAGAACTTTCAATGAGTAATTATAATTTTTTCAATAGTTTGAATTTGAAATATTATATTTTGAGAAAAATGCAAGCAACCCCTTTTTAATATTGTAAATAAGCAAATTATTTTTTATGAAAAAATAAATAGTAATTTACCTCCTTATGATTTTAAAACTACAACAATTTACCTCCCTATGTTTTTCAAAATGAAGCAATTTACCTTTTTAGATAAAGAGGTAAATTGTTTCATCTTAAAAAATATATTGTAATAAATTGTTATATTTTTTTCATAGTAAAATAATTTGGTCGTTTAGAACATCAAAAGGGGTAAATTCCTATTCACCCATTATATTTTATACTTGTACCCGTAATAACGTCAAGTTCAAGAACATTGTTGATCTGAGGGCCGCGCTGAAATGTCTGCCCGCTAATCCCAGCATTAGACAGCGTTCCGCCCACACTCAAGTACAAATAATTCGTCCACGAAACAGGCGCCAGCCCACGTTTCAGCGTTGCCCGCAGCACATCAATCCACAGCTGCTCAGCCCCAACATCCGCATAAAACCCTGACGACTCCTTCCCAGAAACCCTGATCCGGCTCCGGGTTTTATTGAGAGCAGTCATGTCCACCACCACCCCCCCGCGTGCCATCGCTTGCCCCCTCACCGAATGCCCACGCCCTCTCGCCGCCACCGTGAACGGAGGGGAGCGCTCGTTCGACGACCTGACGAGACAAGAAATCTCCTTGACGGAAGACGGGAAAAGAACTGCTGACGGGATTTCGTGGACGATGTTTCCGTAGTCGTTGGAGGCTTTCTTGATGGAGTCGGAATCATTTCGGAGCACCTTTTCGTCGTAGAATGATTGTGCAGAAGGGTTTGCTGAAATTCGAGTGAAACAGCTGATGATGATGAGTAATAGCAGAAAGATTCCCATTTTACAGGGCCTTTGAGGAGATGCAAGACAGTTTTGAATCATACTTAAGAGGGTTTATATGTATATAGTGCAGGAAATGGATATATATAATACAAGAAAATCAAGATTGTTTAATTATTTGACCTTACATACTATAATGTATTTCATAGATTGGAATATTCTTTGCTACATGCATTTGATGAATTGGTTCTCGATTGCAATAATTGAATTATGCTTAGAACATGTATTTCTATAATCAACAATCAATATAAAAAATAAATTAATACTATTATAGACAGTTATTATATATTAAAATAAATTAACACCTATATATTGATAGGATTCAAATTCACGATGAGTTTCATCGACTAAGTCTTGTAAAATAGCTTACGATGAATGGAAGTAGAGAAATCTAGCTAGATCATGTTAAAAGGGAAAGAATGAGAGCTAGTAATTTTACGTGATTGTAATTGTTTGATCTATATCTTAATTGTAGCTGATTATTGACTCAACAAATCAATAATTATCATAATAATCCAAAATTTTCAGAATAGTGATTTAAGGCTGTAAATGATTTGAACCAAGTCGAATATATCATTATGCAAGTTGTTTGAATTATTATCAAGCTTGAAAAATTACCTCTGAATTTGGTTTGAGTATATATTAATTTAATCAAGCTCAAACGAGCTTTAATTGAATCAAACATTAATTGAACCTGAGTAAATTGATATTTTTAATTTTTTTTATTTATTTTTTTTACACTAATTAATTGAGCTTGGAAGCTTATCAACAAAAACGACATTATTTAAAGTTTGGTTTTATGGATTAATATTCAATTAAAATTGTGTGATTCGATTTATTTTTCGACCCTAATTACTTAAACTAGAATTTACGGCAGCGCTAGCTATATATAATTTGCATGTATTAATTAACGTTTTTGCCATAGAGATATATTTGACACTTTTATTAACTTAAGGTATGTGAAACAGCAGTAGTACAGGCTAATTAATCATTAATTAAGTTTGTGATTAATTCTTCTAACAAACGATTCAAGTAAGCATATTGTAATATCATATTGTGAGGGATTTGCGTGGAACTTGGAAGGATATACGTATGAAAATCCTAGGCAATCAGGAAAAATATATATATATTTGACATGCATTCGATACATAAATTAATCATGAAATCAAATGAATAAGAAATTAAGGTTGCGTTCAGGATGAGATACTCATGCCAAAAGAATTGAAACGAGGACTTATAATCTATATATGCATAAATAATTAATTATATAGTCAAATGATAATACATTTGATGCGTTCACCCTTTATATATACATATATTTTATTTTTTTCAAATGACGTGAGATTCTCATGCGAAATAAAAAATGACTTTTACTTTTGATTGGTAGTCAATTTACACATATATTGACATTACACCTAACAAGTTTGACAAATTGTGTGAATATAATACATTAGGGGCCATGACACCTGGTTCAATTAGTGAAATTAGAGTCTCTAAGGGTAAATTACATTTTTTGTCTTATAAGTAAACCTGTTTTTAATTTTAGTTTCACACTCAGGTCAATTCGCACATTTAGTCTCATATGTGATTTTTCTTTTTTTTTTTATTTCAGGACCAAAGGGGGGATTCCATTAAAAAATTAGACTAAATGTGGATTTTTCTTTTTTTTTTATTTCAGGATCAAAGGGAGGGTTCTGTTAAAAAATTGAGGCTGACGTTAAGTTTTTAACGAAATCCTCCCTTTGGTCCCGAAATTTAAAATAAAATCCACATATTGGACTAAAATGTGCGAATTGACATGAATGTGGAACTAAAATTGAAAACAGATCCACTTATAGGACCAAAAATGTAATTTATCCACTTGATGGATAGGGCATTTGACAATGGGGTAAATTACATTTTTGGTCCCCATAAGTGGACCTGTTTCTAATTTTAGTCCCACACTCAGGCCAATTCCCACATTTAGTCCCATATGTGGATTTTTTTTTCAATTTCAGGACCAAAGGGGAATTCAGTTAAAAAATTGAGGCTGGCATAAATTTTTTAACGGAATCCCTCCTTTGACCCTGAAATTGAAAAAAAAAATCTACATATGGGACTAAATATGCGAATTGGCTTGCGTGTGAGACTAAAATTAGAAACTGGTCCACTTATGGGACCAAAAATGTAAATTTACCCTGATTCTAAAGTTATGATTTTGAATTCTACCAACTTATGGGATCTCATTCTATTTGAATAGTATGAGTTATTCTATTTTAATAATGGGTGTTGATTAAATATAGTTATTTGATATTGATTAGTATATGTTTGTTATAGCTCTCATAATATTAGACATAGATATTTAATATTAATGATGTGATCGGCTTTATGTCAAAATGTCGAAACTGAATATATTTTAGGGTAAGTTACGGCTACCTTGTCTAAATTTTGACATAATTTTAAATATATCTTTCTGTTTAAAAAATTATAAATGCCCCCTTAAATAAAAAATAATTATGTAACCCCTAGATGGTGAGGTAAAAATTACTAATTTACCCTTGCAAAGTTCTTTTTTTTTTAAAAAAAAAAAGTGTTTGAAAAAATGTTAAAAATTCTGAGGGTAGGTAAAGTAAATAATCCATATAGCATATTAGTCCATGAAAATATTTCATAAAATTATAAAAATGTATACAAAATTATATTCTGAAAAAGTTATTTTGGGTGGTTCACCATAAAAATTAGATAAAAATCTAACGAAAATTAATAGAATAAGCTCATTATTGTACAAGCGTTAAAATTAGGGGTATATATGTAATTTCTCAATTTTTTAAAAAAAAAGGTGATTGTAATATAACCTATGTTTTATGATTAAGTGAAAAGGAATATCATGTTGTTGATCATAAAATTAAACATTGTTATTACTGAGTACAAGTGATCACAAGCGTAGATAAAAATTGCAAATAAATATTAATTGCTAATAACTAGATAGATGCTTGCCATGGCTTATATCTTTTTGTTGAGCGTCTCACTGGTCTTGTTTTTAGACAATAAATAATTTTATTTTTAAATAAATTTATTTAAAGATCGAAACACAAAAAAAAGTATATATTTTTTAATAAAATGTATAATTTAAATTAAGAAATTAAATTAATACCACAGTACAAAAAATAATATAGTAAGTTCATTTTTAAAAATTTAAATATTTATTAATATAAGTATTAATGAACAATAACAACAATATCTTTTAACTAATTTAAATATATTTTGATAAATTATTTACTATAAGTAATTTAAATTTTATAAATGTATTTACAATTTAAAATTTTAATACTTTCTTTTACTATTTTTAAATTTTAAAATTTTAAATCAAAATATCTTATTATTTTTAAATTTTGTTTTTTTCTTAAATCAATTTTTAAATTTATTAAAAATATAAAAGAAAAAAATTGGGCGACGGCCAAATTAGCTTAGGTGACTGCTACAACGCTGTCGCTCAGAGATGATCAGGGCGACCGCGACCCCCACGTCTCACCCCTGTACCTTTGACGACGTGTGGGGTTAATTTTGTTATTTTTTATTTTTTATAAATAAAAATTTATATTTTATATTTTATAATTATAGATATAATGTATATCAAAATTGATTAAATCTTAACCCTTAATAATTTAGTTGTAACGGTTGAGATGTATTGATTAAATTCTAAAGCTATTATGCTATCAAACAAATCCAACGGTCATGAAAATAAGAAATAATATATAATAGATAAGGATATAATGGTGTTTTGACCGCAAATTAATGTTGTTATCTTCAACTAACGGTGAGGGGCAAATGTGTTATATTTAAAAAAAATAGAGGAACTTTTTTGCTTATTTTTAAATCATAGGGAGACTTTTAGCTGAATTTTGAAAACACAAGGTAATATTCAATTTGGCCGAATGTATTCATCTGTCATTACTCTAAAACGCGCGGGATGTTCACAGTATGAAAGGCACATCAGTCGGAGTTGCAGCGCCTAAATCAAGCGAGAGCTGAATCATCAACTCAAGTTGGGGAGGCTGCCGGGATACTGGCAGAGATTATGGATCGAATGGTTCCACCGAAAGTCATCAATTTTGGGTGGTGAATCTGTCACAAGGCTCCTAAATCATCGCTAGACGAAGAGGAATCCAACCGAATCAGTGCCCATTATGCAAAGAGGGAAGTGAATCCATCCTGCCAATCCTGTTGCGGTGCTCTTTCGCCCGACAGGTATGGGCATTATCTAACACCCCTGGCCTTGGGCTGTAGTCTCCCTCGAGCGAAACCACATCTTAATGAATCATTTACCAAAGGAATTACTTTATGCGTTGGTGTCCAAATCCAGAGCGACGTTAAAAAGGAATTGCCAGGAAATATTTAGCTTTATACAAATGGAGGAGTGACTGGTCATTTTCGATGTGTATAGGATCGCGTTGCTAACTCAAGTTTGAAATTAATGAAGAGAAATGGGTAAAATATAGATATATATTACTGGGTCAACCCGATAGCAACGCTCATGGGTGATGGATCTATTTGTATCTGGGTCAAGTGGGCCGGGTCCTTATTAGTGCATTCAATTGGGTCGACGTTTATCACACATACAATAGATCTGTTCAAAGTGTTTAATATGTAATTTGCCCTCCAAAGTCAGTGTAATTGTGCTCTCTAAACGTTCGGAAACTTGTCGGGCATGTTTTTTTAAGAGCACACTTTAACTCAACACACATGAACTTGTATTAGTAATTGTGAATTAAAAGATTATTATATATTAGATTATTGGTTCATACGAAATTACACTTTTCGCCAATTCTTTTTTAAAAATTATATTTGCATCTCTTTTAAAAAAATTTATTATATCATTTTCGTTAGTATTTGAACGAAAAAATACAGAAGTTAGCAAAATATTTACATAAATTTTTAATTTTATTCATCTTCAGCATTTCATATAATTTATTGATGAATATAATATAGTAATAACTTTATATTTGTAAGCGGATAAATATAATATATATATAGTCAAAAAAGTTTAACCATAATAAAATACTATTCCCAAATTATTACTGCTGAGTAAAATTAGCAGTTGATGAGTAAAAAGACAGCTATGTTGTTAATAATTAATTTATACGAAATGCTGAATGAGACATATAATTATAAATTTATGTAAATTTTTTTAAATATCAATATTTTCCATCCAAACTTCATGAAAACGATACGGTTATAAATGAAATTTTTTTGAAGGGGTGTAAGTATAATTTCAATTTTTGAGGCCATCTAATGCCATATTTATGATAATTTTGGTCCCAGACCATATATAGAGAAAATAATTATTTTAAACATTAACTTTGAGATTTGATAAATATTTCAAGAAAATTTGAAAGATTTCTATCTAGTTATTCGATTTCTTATCCAATTTTGAATAATAAGTTAAAATGAGTCCAGATTAATGAACTCTTTATTAGGGTTTAATATAATTTATTCATGATAATATTATAAATAAGTAAATTATACCCTCTATCGAAAAAAATATCAATTTATCTCTCCATATTTTTTAAAATAGAGTAATCCACTTTTCTGTCTAAGGAGGTAAACTGCTTTAATTTAAAAAATATAGGGAGGTATTTTGCTAATTTTTTTTTATCATAGGAGTTTAATTTGTTCATTTGTAATATCAAAGAGAGTTGCTTGCAGTTTTTCTTTTTTTATGAAAGACGTTGGTAGTTCTAAATTAAGTGACATATTATTATTACAACATTCAATACACGATACATTAATATCTCTAAATTATTATAAAAATCTATATGCCGATGATTGCGATTCAATTTTTGAAAATTAATTGGAGAAAATGAAATTAATGCCTATATGATAATAGTTAAGAAGGAGGTGAATAATCACCACATTAGAAGAATTATAACATTTTAATTACAGTTAATTGCCATGAATAATAATAAATAATCGTAACATTTTAACTACAGTTAGACACATTTTATTATTAATAAAAAATATATATTTTTTAAAAAAAGAGATAATTACACTACCATCCTTTACGATTTGATGTAATTAATTACACGTAGATCTCCTGTGACGTTTATATTTGTCCAACAATTAGATTTTTTTTGTTAATCAAAATGTACTGAATTGTAATGAAAAAAATCGAATAAAAATTCAAATTTATCCACCAATTGACTTGTTACTAACATAATGTAGGTAAAAAAAAATAATTCTGATCAAACTACCCTTATTATAAGGGTAAAGATGTACCTCCTCCGTTCATTAATTAGCATGTGAAGATGTATAAGAATAGTTTAGTTAGAAAAGATTTGTGTGACTTGTAATAAATTAGTAAGAGGATAATACGAATATTTATTTAACTAATATCAGCAGATTAAATTAGTAAATTTTGATTAATAAAGTGATATATTTATTGGATGAAACAAACGTTATGAAAACTATATATAATTGGAAAACACAAAAAAATTATATCATAATTATAGCAAATAGCAGGAAGAAGAGTGTATAATTATCCCTTGAAATAATATCATCATAACAAATATATATTACATGGAAATCATTGCACCTATCACATTAAAGTTGATAGATTAATCATACCTCTAATCACTAATCACGTGTTAACTTAGCAAAATCATTATGCACCCAATCCAATTACTTTAATTTATTTGCAATCTTCCGTTTTCTGTCTTGTGTGGTTGCACCGCACGCATGCAGAAACCAAAAATCATTATGTTGTTGGAATCATTTCTTCGTTGCACGAATGTCTAAAGTGAAATATACTTATATAACAATTTTAGCAAAAATACTTAACAAGAAAAGAAAAAAACAATAATTTGATTGCATCTACATATCTCTTTTTAGCCGCCTTGCAAATCAAATTCGTGGACGACATCATTAGCATGAGCTGTTATAAAAGAGACAGCTATGTCTTTCACTATGTTAGCCCTGCACGAATAATCATCATTCATGATGCATGATGACCAGAATTCTTGCAAATTGCAGCTAACATATATATATATATATATATATATATATATGTATGTATGTTAGCTGCAATTTGCAAGAATTCTGGTCATCATGCATCATGAATGATGATTATTCGTGCAGGGCTAACATAGTGAAAGACATAGCTGTCTCTTTTATAACAGCTCATGCTAATGATGTCGTCCACGAATTTGATTTGCAAGGCGGCTAAAAAGAGATATGTAGATGCAATCAAATTATTGTTTTTTTCTTTTCTTGTGGAGTTCTTTGAGAATGCGTGTGATTTTAAGTCGGATGTATAAAAGGAATTTTCTTTTAGAACATATGGAAAGGGAGCCGCACGATTAGATTAAAGGAAAAAATGCGAGCAATTTACTCGTAATATTAAAAATTAGCAAATTATTTTCTATGAAAGAAATAGCAAATTTATTTATTTATATTTTTAAAAATACAATAATTTACCACCTTATATTTTTCAAAATGAAGCAATTTATCTTTTTAGGCATGGAATTAAATTGCTCCATTTTAAAAAGGATAAATTGCATAAAACCCCCCTGTGTCTTCAAAATTTAGTTAAAAAAACCCCTTATGTTAAAAGAATAGGCAAAAAACGACATGTATTTTTTAAAATATTGCATACTCTCCTCTTTTGTTAAGTCAGCCTACGTTCACTTTTTGCTAAATTGTTCGTTATCCCCTTTTTATAACAACCATTCAGCTCTAATCGTAAAAAATAAATGGTTCAATTGTTTTATTATTTTAAAATATATTTTATTATTTATTTATATATTTATATATGTATATATTTTATTATTTATATTTTTTATTATTGTATGGGATCGAAAATGCAATTTTTTCACTTATTGACATGATCATTTTGAACGAAAGTTTATAATTTTCTTAAAATTTGAGTTGGACTTATTAGAGACATCAAAGGAGTCAGCACAACAGTACTCACACAAACTTATGATTGTCTTGATGAGAAAAGTTTCTATCTTATTGAAATTGAGAGTTATGAACTTTCTTCGCCAAATACAACAGCTTCAAAATGAAAAGGCACATTTAGTATGAGCCCTTGGTCACAGCGGATAACTCGGAAAGCCCTAAGATGAGACGGGTTGGCTCCTGTTGAATATATATGTTTCATTGTATTTACTGTCCCGTATATTAGGGGGTGGCAAAACAAGAGCCCTAAATATAGAGATGGAAAAAAGTACCTCGAATTTTTTCTTTTGTAATTGTAGGACTCTGGCCACCGAATTTTTAAAACCCCCACCCCACTGCCCCCTACTAGGCCACCACGTTCTCCCCCAATCCCCGTCTCCATGGACGTCGCGTTGCCTCCTGAGGCCAGCAATGCCGTCACCCCCTTCTACTAGGGGACGGTGGTGGCGTCGGGCCAGATTGGGGATGGATTAGGTAGGTGGATAGCCGATTTGGGGATGTTTAATTTTTTATTTTAATATATATTATATAAAATAATAATATTATTTTTATAATTATAGACATAATACAAAATTCTATCATTTTACTTTTTTTTCATGCAAGTGCTTACATGGAAAATTTAATTTTGAATACTTTTTATCATCCCTATATTCAGGATTCTTATTTTGCCACCTCTTAATATACGGAACAGTAAATATAATTAAATATATATATATTCAAATGAATTAAAATTATTGACGCTACTTAAATTGTATGTGAATCATCAATTCATAATACATTCATCATATAATTAATTTTAATTTAATCAAAACCAACATGAACTAGAAATTCCATTAAGATAATAATAATAAATAGAAGCTAAATAAAAAATATAAAGTAAACAATAAAAATCATTTTTCCATTTTCAACCGAATTCTCGTATCAATGAACAGACTGAATTGATTCATCACTTTGAAACTCCAAATTCCTAAAGATAAAAAAGTGTAAGGGCAAATATTCCCATTTATCTCACGGGTCATTGTTGTGCTTTAAATGTCAAAATTATATCTATATATATATTATATGTATGTATATAATAAAGAGCAATTTGATTGCACCTACTGATCTACATATCTTTTTAGCCGCCTTGCAAATATAAAAATTGTGATAACGCGACACAATCATTAGCACGACCTGTTATAAAGGGACACCAATGTTTTTCACTATAGCGATATATACATATATTATATATATATATGTACTTTGTAGGTATAATCATCATCATGACCAGATTGCTTGCAAAATTGCAACTGATATACGCACCCTTTTTGCATAAGAAATAAGGAACAATAGATAACGGCTTGTCTCTCTATATATTTTTACCCCGTGTGAACAAATTTTTTTTCCTAAAATAAAATATGGACAATAAAAAAGTATAAGTAATTTACAATGTGAAATGCATTATTTAAAAAGGAAATGACGAATATTTTTAATATATAGTGAATTTTGAAATAAATGTATTTTGTTGTATGAAGTGGAATTGAAATTAATTATAATAATAAAATTTATATACATTATATTAAATATTTACTTTTAAAAAATATAAAAACTTACTATGTAAATTTTTTGGTATTGCCAGCATTTTCCATCAAAACCTAACAAAATGGCATAATTATAAATCGAGAATTTTCAAAATAAGTGCCAGTATGACTTCAATTTTTTTTTAAAAAAAACGATAATTTCACATTTTCAAAAGAAATTCATGCAATTAACCCCTTTTTTTTTGGGAAAAGAGTTAGACTCTTGATAACAAGTGTGACTTTAACTAATTAATGCATGCCTGGAATAGCTAGACTATTCATACAAACCTACTTATTCTGCAAATCTAAATCCTATGCTCAACTCATGATCATACATCAGAGTAGGCTATTGCAGAAGTAAAAATCCTCTGGCCCGGAGATAAAATCATTCTTGGATCGAACTTGTTCTTCCTTTCCAGAAAAGTGTTCCATTTGGGACCATAATGCTCCATCCAATCTTCCTCGGATTTGTAGTGGGGAAGATACTGTTTGATCTTGATTCCATCCTTTTCACAGAATTCAATTATTTCATTATTTAGTTTATCATACTCCCCCGGCTCCTCGGCCCCACTCGACTGCAGTAGCCCTAAAGTGTAGAAAACATCCTCGTCTGGTGTGACAGCAGACATTCGTTCATCCCATCTGCAAACTCAACATGTTACCAATATTTTACAGCTAAATTAAAGTAAAAAATACGACAAAAGACCTTCTAACACATTTTCGAGCCACATTAATAAATGTACATGGCTTTATTTTTTTTGATTCCAAAAAGAACATTTGTCGCGTTAATGCGTGACACAAAAATATGGCAAAAGATCCGCACAGAAAAAGTGAAGTTTGAGAAAGAGTACTTCTTTCTGTTGAGTGGGTAGAAAAGGATGGGCCCTGAGGTGCTGTTATGCCTCCCAATTATGTCGACGAAAACGCCGGCATTGAAATCCAGTATTCGGGATTTCGGGACGAATAAATTCAGCCATGGATGAGCTTCCAAGTGATTATTCTCGTCGGAAGCCGCGCTTCTCCCAACTCTACCAAGAAAATCAATGAGGGCGACGTCTTTCTTGAAAACGAAGCCCGGAATGAAGTTCAAATCCTTGAGCAACACCTCAAGTTCCTGAAATCAAACCAAAATTATGAATTTGTTATTGTATATCTTTTATGAAAACTAATCAACTAATTAAAGTACCTGATCGATATAGTCGGCAGTCTGATCGTCATAGTATTTGACGAGTTCAATGGAGTAGAGGAGGCCTTTCTTGGATTTGAGTAAAGAAGCGATTTTGGAGCGATCGGAGGGTGTGTAGAAGGACGATCTCCAGTTATTTGGAGGGCTCTGGTGCGTGATCAGGGAACCCTCCACATAGTCTGGAGAGGGATTGTCGACAGTGCTGGAGATGAGGTGTTCTTGGTCTCTTGTGAATATGGAGAAATCACTGTAAAGCAATCTCACCCATTTTGCCTGTGCGAAATTACATATCATGAATAGCCAGCTAGCAATATTACACACTACACGCACTCATGGAAACACGATATATGTTCTTACGTACTCTTGTTGGTGCCTTGTCCAGGACAATTCTTGCTCTGGTGATGATGCCAAACTGGCCAAGCCCACCAAGAACTGCGAAAAAGAGCTCCGAGTTCATCTGTTGGGAGCAAGTGACCAAGTCCCCTTTGCCTATATGATGGGAAAATTCGTATATGAGTAATTCAAAGTGTGTGTATTCCTATGCCTAATACCATACAATTATGATAACAATACATCTAAATTACTGTTTATTCACAGTTTAAAATTTTATTTTAATTTAACTGAATATATCATTCTCTCAATTAATAAGCATAAAAATTTCAATTTTCCCTTATATTATTATTGATGATTAACTGCGCATGCACTACATGTGATTCTACTTTACTAATTAGAAACAATATTATTGTTTATATATAACTAAGATATAGTTCGATGTGCTCAACTGTGTTAAATAATATTAAATAATGCTCTTCTCTATGAGTTTAAATTATTAGATTAGTTGATCGTTTAACATGACGTCAAAGTTAGGCCGGAAAAAAAGTTTTGTGTTGGGTGAATCTTATTGGCTCCGTTTAAAGGAAAAGAAAAAGAAAAGTTAAGATATTAATATTAAATAATTAAATTTTTTATTTTAGTTTGAATTTAAATCTAAATTTAGAAATATGACAACCTCAATCTCTTTTGCAGCCTATGACATATTCTAAAACCAAATTGGCTTACACCTATAATTAAAGATTCTATCACTCTCGTGATAAATCAGACAGACTGGTCAAGGTCTGATATAGTTCTATATGTTGTTGTGTTCTGTACCTAACACGTGGTGTAATATTACAATTGAAAAATCTTACCTACAAGATCTCTCAACTGCCCAAATGGGCCTCAAGAGCATAAATATAAACTGGTTCCTATATTCTTGCAAATATCATAAAAAGAAAAGTACTTTACTGTAGAAACTTGTGAACGTAGGTCCACAGAAAATGCTGATCCTAATCCTAAATAAAGTTCCAAAAGCGACAATTTTATATGTTATACTATGTAATCTGGTTCTGTACCTGATACCTAGTATTCTCGATGGTATGCATGATCATGTCTATTTACACAACGAAAGAGAAAGATGCAAACACATGATTATAGTACCAGTAATAACATCCAGTTCAAGAACATTGCTGATTTGAGGGCCATGTAAGAACGACTGTCCACTGATCCCAGCATTAGAGAGTGTCCCACCCACACTCAAGTACAAGTAATCTGTCCAAGAAACGGGCGCAAGCCCGTGTTCCAGCCCGGCCCGGAGAACGTCGATCCACATCTGTTCTCCACCAACATCTGCATAATACCCTAAAGAGGGGTCCCAAGAAACCCTTACTCCAATCCCATTTTGGCTCAGGGAAGGCATGTCGACCACGACACCGCTACGGGCCATGGCCTGCCCTCTAACGGAGTGGCCACGGCCTCTGGCGGAAATGCCGAACGGTGTGGAACAGTTGTTGGAGAATTTGATGAGATTAACAATGTCATCAATTGATGAAGGGTAAAGAACCGCAGAAGGGCTTTCATGGACAAGATTTCCATAGTCATTAGAAGCTATGTTGATGGAATGGGGATCGTTACGGAGTCTAGTGGCAAGATCGAGGGAAACGATGTCGTTAGGGAGTGGACTAGTGAACTTTCCCAAGCTGCACATTGAAATACAGCTGAGAAGGATGACTAGAATAGCAACATGAGAAGAAATGAGACAAGGGTTTGGCATTTTGCAAAGTGATTAGAGGGAGAAAGGGGTTGGTGTTGTGTGTATGGAAGAGATGAAGATGAGGGTTTATATAGAGAAAAATTTGCATGAGGACAGAGATCTTTGACATGGGGTGCATGAAATAATTAGCATAGATACGAAAGGACAAGCTGGGCTTGTAACATTTCTCCATTTGCTCCAAAAGTGAGTATATTCTCCTCATAAAGATTGAAAACCAAACCAGCTGTGTTCACATTTCATTACTTTGGAATTACAAGAAATTTACACTCTTGCATATGTGTATTGCCCTCTATTACCCTCCACGCTCCACCAATTGGAAGCAAGCTAGTATTTTATTATATATATATATATATATATATATAAGTATAGAATGTTTTGAGATATATAAATCACTCAAACTTTTCATTTATATCAAATATGGGACATTTGTCTTCATTATATAAATATAATGTGTGTATGTGTGCGGTGCATTGGTTTCTTTCCCAATTGGGATGAAGCTATGATGGCCACAACTCATAATTACGTACGCCGCGAAGAATCTTTGATGTTAGCCAATTTAGATTTGACATAAGCTATTTATGTATGAGGACAGTGTTGAGGGTTAAGATTCACAATTAATATGCTGGAAAGGAATTGGGAAAGCAGCAACAAGATTTTCTTTCTTCATTGTGAGATCATCTTTGTAGGTAGAGGAGGCAACACCCAAATCTCTAAAGTCAAATTCTAACTATCATTACCAAGCCCGTGTAGCTAGTCATAAAAAAATTCTAGAAATTATTGATCGAACCGAATTTGGTTAAATCGGAATTAATCATATGATAAGTATAAAACATTTATTGTATAATTAGTGTACAATTTAAAGATTGTGATTAGTTATACAACAAATATATTATACTTGCTATGTGATTGATTTAATTCGATCAAACTTGATTTGAATAAAACATATACTTAAGGTTTGAGCCCTCAATTTTCTCCATGGTTGCATTCGAAATGGAGAATGTTAATACCTACACGTTGGTGGCTTAATTGCAATTCGGATCCTATGATTATTAGGGGTTAGCATTTATGTTTAATTCGTAGAATATATATAATAGAGAGTAGTGTTAAGGATATTAATATTAAAAAAATGATAAATTATAGCCATCTTTTCCCAAGTTTGGTATAATTACCAATATTCCTTATTGTTTAAAAAATTATAAATATCTATTTAAATAAAAATAATTATATAGCTCCTAATTAAACAACGAAGGAGAAATTACTACTTTGTCTTTGTTGATTTATTTTATAACAAAACAGTGTTAAAAAAATTAAAGAAAAATCTGATGGTGGGTAAATTGAAAAAATACATAAGGCATTCGTCAATGAAAATAATTTGCAAAATTAAAAAATATTATATAAAACTATAATTCATCATCCAAAATGATGTTTTGTCTTTACCACAAAAATTGAATAGAAACCTATAAAGACTAAAGGGTAAAAGTCATTCTTAAACGAACATTAAAATTATAAAGGTATTTGTAATTTCTCAAATTAGAAGTAGTGTATCACACCTACTTAAGAAAAGACCTAAATAACCCCCTTTCCAAGACAAAATAACACTTGGACCCAGGATTCACATCCCCAGCTTCGGGTCGAGTCACTTGGTCCAACCCGTCACATCGACCGTATTGAAGCCCGCTCCAAGGACTTGAGATCTTGACCATACAGTGTCTGACAGTTCAAGGCTTAAAATGATGCCACATGAATCAAGCATGTACAGACATATGGTCCTATAAATACCCCCATGTTATTGTTTTTATGCTGAGACGTGTTTATTACTCGCTATCCCATTTAATGCTTGAGATCGATCGCTATTCACCATCTCAAACTTGAATTGACTTAGACATCAGAAGGTCATTGCTGGGGACCATCCCGGCTAGCCTAACGTGCTTTCCTCTTCTCAGGAACCACCAAACATTTGGAATAATCATTCAGAATTCCAAACCTCCATCTCTTGAAAAATCGTCCGTCCAATCTTGATCATAAACAACGATAAAATATTTATAATTCACAAACTTTAGAGGAAGTGCCTGCAATGTACTCTTAAAAAACTGCACAATTAGTACAAATTTCACCGAAAATTGTACAGCTTGCTGGAAAATTGTACAAAATGAAGAATTTGGATTCTCCGGAAAAGATGTTGGATGGGGCCTTTTGAAAATCCGAACAGTAAAAATTTTATACTGTCTATATATATAATATTCCACATACGCATGCATGAAGTGTCTCATCTTTAATATTTAAAAGTCCACATTAACAGTGTATGGTCGGAAGATCGGAAATTCCCAATCCAATGATCAATTTTCAGTAAGTTGTAATTTTCTAGAGAAATCGGTCCTAAATGTGCCCCTTTTATTTAATTGGTGCCATCAATCCAATCCCTATGTTTCATTCTTTTTTTTTTCTTGGGTAAATATAAATATCATAAGCAAAAGAACTCGCATCATAATAGATTGATATTAAATAAGATAAATATTTATACATCTGGCGAGACTCGATAATTCCTTTCTTTTTTAGAAAGAAAAATACTTTCTATTTTGACAGGACCAAAATTATAACTAAGCATGCTCTATCGTGATGATTTTACTAAAATAATGGACCAAAATGCTCATCTGTCTTGATAAACAATTTTAGCATTATATCTCTATCTAATAGAGTAAATTACATCGACAAATTCTAAGTTTAGGTCTATTTACATAAATACTCCTTATATTTCTCATCCCATAATTCAGACGGTGTACACTTTTAATCACATTGCTTATAGAATTATTGAAAATATTCCTCTACCATTAAAAACTTTTCACTTTTTGTACTCCACTAACTTCATTATTAAATTGACGGAAAAATAAGGTGCAAGTCATGTGACCATTTTCCTCAATTCTAAAAAGATAACTACGATATGAGTTGCATGTGGCTTTTTTCCATCAATTTCCTAATGAAAACTAGCAGAAAAACTAAAAATAAGACATTTTACAAGTTATGGAGTTGTTTTAAAAAAAATTTGTGAGAAATAAAATCAAAAAATATAATAAGCCTAAGTTACGAAAAAAAAAAAAAAAAAAAAAAACACGACTTCCCACCTTAGAAGAACCAAAGAAAATTATCCACTGCCAAGTTGCTAGTCATGACCAGTTAAAATAAAATAACAAATATCATACATAAAAAGATTATAAAGGCAAAGAAAAATCTCCTACATTCATTGTTCCCATTCTACTTTTAATTATATGAAACAACAAATAATTTAGTTAGCTCCATATTTTCAAACACACACACATACATATATATGTATAATATTTGTGAATTAATTAAGGAACAACACATATATATTAGTGTTATATATATGTATAGATATTAAGATAAAAATAATTACATAATTACCTGATTAATTAATTGGAGAATGCAATTGTGAAATGGACAAAAGAAGAAAATTCAAAGTGGAGCACATTTCATGAGTTTATGACTGCAAACATCATGTCCACAACACTTTCCAAAGTTTAGTACATGAGCGAGCAATGGTGTGTAGTAAATTACTGACATGCATGCATGGAAAATCTCTCCTTTTCTCCTTTTCCTCAAACCACCATGCATCTCACACCATTATGAACTGTATTGTCAATAAATGGCAGTGCCCATTAATTTGGATAGAGCCAGCCACACATATCCAACTCATCACTAGCTAGTACTCGTGCAAAAATCTTACATGTGTGTGTGAAATCTTGCACTCAGCTCGATCTCATGTATGTGTGTGTGTGTGTGTATCATGCTATATTACTACTAATTTGTGCAACTACAGTGTTGCAATAAATCCCTTGGATGCTATATGTTTATCCAAAAATAAACAAGGCATGGATATATTCTCAGGTCCCAAGCAAAGATTTGGGCTGGAAGTGGACAACCTATGTATACGTATTGTCAAATTAAAATGATACTTGTGGATTTCAACCACATATAGTATATACATATATATATATATATATATATTACAAAAACAGTGCATAATCATGTGATTTTTTTTATTCATGATTACACAATTTAATATATTTAAACTCAAGTGCTAATTTAATATATAAATATTTTTAAATCAACGAACATATTCAGATGAAATAATAAAACAAGACACTACTGTTACAAATACACTGTATATACATTCATGTGAAATACTATTGAAAAAGGAAGTTCAAGAAATGAAATTTGGAAAATTTGAGGCGAAATGTGACTCCTTTGGCTGATTGAAAACTACTTTAGCTGGAGGAATTTATTTAGGATATTAATTTTACTTCCTTAAGTCTTTTAGTTCTAGTAGAATTAGGTAACTAGTTAGTATATATATGTGATGTAATTCACAATGTAGATATCTTTTGATCTCTCATTATGGGGGATATTCTCTGCGTTTTTCTATAATATTTTCTCTTCTTCTTTTATTTGTTCTCTCATTAGCATGCTAGACTAGTTCTTTTATTTCCGGTTAAAGACTTGGTGAATGTTTAATTTCGATGAATTGTGAGATCTAATTTATGCTTTCTACTTTCATTTATATTGGTATTTGTGTTGGTCTCTGTGCTTTTATTACAAATAATCTGATTTATGAATAATAGGTATTGTAATTCATTGTCAAGAATATTTGCCTAGACAATTGAAGTTGTAAATTTGTAATTATTTATTTAATTCAATAACTAGTGGTAACAAAATATAATTGATCATGTAGAAGTTTTCGATTATATTGTGGGGAATGCACAATCTAACTCAAATAAATTATTGTAGGAATTTATTGGTTAGAATTGTGTATTTCTTAATCCTTAATGTTGTTGGTAAATTAAATCTTGAGGACGTTCCAAGGTTATTTACTGACTAGGAATTTAGTCAACGGGCGTAAGAAAATGTGAGGTTGTTAAGTTGTACCAATAACCATAACCAATTTATCTATCATGAATGATTTTCGTCTTTGCATCTATGATTAACTGTAGAATTGAGCATAGTTCCATCTTTAAATTGAAATGTCTTTCTCATATTTATCCTCTCTCTTTCTCCTATTTAGCTTTAGATTTTAAACAACCCCCCCTTTTTTCTACTCTTAAAAAGAATTAATTTGAAACCAATCTCTGTAAATTCAACCCTACTCATCACTTTCACAAGTTTTTAGTAGAAAAATATATCCGGTAGATTCGACACTCATTATTTATCATAATATTAAGAATTATAGCATTTCTTAATTTTACCTGATCAATCTCTCCATATTGATATTCTACCTCGAATCTTGATGTATTTTAGACATCTTACCGTATTTATTGTTGAATGAGCCAAGTATGTTCAAATCATTTATTGAAGTAGTGTGGTTGGAAGAAGTCCAAAAAATCGAGAGCGTGAAAATGACGGTAAGCGGTCAAATCAAGGTATGAAATTTATGAAAGTTTAATTTTATTTCATAAGCATGTTAGGCCTGAATAAGAACATGCGATAAAACTATTAAGCTTTTTTCTTAGTTACACTTACAAAAGGACTGGAATACCCCCCTCCCTGACCCCAGTTAAGCTAAAATATCTGAATAGGACTGAGATTTGCATATTATTTATCTGGTCAAGTCAGTCAACAAACCGAAATTAGGATCGTTGATCGCTCTGTCTTGAGAGCTTGAGATCATGCCACGTGCACCCATACAAGCATTTTATTACTTTTACACTAACATTATAAAGTATCAAAAACTTTTTTATGAAGATTACCCGACAAATCTAACGATCTTTTTAAATTCCAAACACCTGATCTGGACTATCCTCAAAATGACCTCGGTCCCTCGTCCGGATCAGTTACACTCAAAAATTATTTCAAAATTGTGTTACACATGCAAGTCCATGTAGAAAACTAGCACCGACAGTATAGAATAGGTTGTTTATTGAATTAAAGAAAAATAGTAAAAACGTGGTGGTATTAATAATTGACTTGGGGTGACATTTCGTTGAACCTTAAACAAAGAACTTCATGAGACGAACTCATAATACTATAGAAATAGTGATGGTTAGGTTCGATTCAGACAAAAGAGAAAGAACCGAATAAATGGGTATGGAGGGTTGGTCTTTCTTTGGTTCCATATCCAATAGGTTGTACCAAGAAAATCTTGGCAATGGAAAGAGTATCATGGCTGTCATTGTGCACGTGAAACATTGCTAGTTAGAAGACATTTGAAATTTTATTTGGTTGGACTTTAATTATCTGCACCACTTGAAGCACAACTGTGCAAAAAGAGAAAAGAGTAAATAATGTTGTAACTAATTTATATGTATTAATTAAGCAATAAGAATTTATGATTTGTCACTATGGAGACTGAGTTTTTTAATTTTAATAGTTATAACTAATTAGTAAATTACAACGAGCTCTTCAAAAGTTTGTTGTATAATTATAAAAACTCTCTCATTGTTTGAAAAATTACCAATACTCTCTGATTTTAATGATCGTCTAACATTTAGTCCCATCCGTTAGTCTTCATTTGCTTTTTATTCATTTTTTATGATGAACTGACAGAATATTCTCGTAGACTATAAATTATAATTTTATTTATTATTAGAATATTTTGAAAATTTTACGACTAAATAATTATTTTACAATTATAAAAATTTCCATCTACCTTGCCCGATATGTTTTCAAATTTTTCATCGAAAAGAAAAAAAACACCAATACAATAAAAATAAAATTGACAATTCTGAGCTTCCATCTAAGAATTACATAATTTCATAAAATATTAAAAAAATATCATCCATAATTTTTTAAAAAATAAGCGGGTATTTATAATTATGCCAAATTTCAAAGATGCTCCATGTAGTTCACCTAATTATTTTGTAAAAGTTATCATTGGTTAGTAAAAATTAGCAACAAAGAAGATGTTGAACAAAAATTATAAAAACACAACTAATTTGTGAAACATAAATAGTGGCAACCAATATTGTGGTGTCACTATAAACGTATCACCAATTGTCCATAGTGATAATTTTATACACAAGTTTTATCGTTAATGATTATAGTGTGACGTATCAAGATTCTTATAACTTGATATATATACTTCATAACAATTTTAAGATTGTCACTTGATTTTTTCACCAATATTTTATGTGAATGTATTATGAATCAATCCATAATGCTCGACTCAATGGAGATTAGGTCTAATATACCTATTGTGCTGGTGGCGTAATTGTAACGAGACACTATTCTGAAACGAGAAATAAAATAATAATAATAATAATAATAATCTTACAAAAACACCTTTCAACTTGCTAAAACTTAACAAATTCACAAATCTCAAAATATAAATATAAAATTATGATATATAATTAATAAACTCATAGTTATAATTTATTTTACCTCTTTAACCTCACTCAGCCTTTCTTTCTTCTTACGGACTTCTCTTTTTCTTCTCTCATCACAGCATATTTGTTTATTTTTCACAATTCTATATCACACTATAAATTTTTTTATATACTCGCAAATATCGCATGTGACGATGACCATAATTACAAAAAAGAATACTTAAACAAGTGGACGTGGGTGCATCTTATTTTTGGTGGGTCATAAAGGTAGCTTCCGACTTAGTTAAAATCTTTCAATATGTTTGGTTTTATTTGTTAGAATCATTTTCACAATCCAAGTTAGGTCATAAAGTTAGCACCCAACCTAATTAAAATCTTTCACTATATGTGTTGGGTTTCTATTGTCAATAAAATATTCTCACTTTCTTATATAATGTTTTTTCTCAAAATATATACTATTAAAACACATAATCATAACTATATTTATATTTAATTATTATTTATATTCTTATATAATTCTAGTACGTTTTTAATTTAACTATTTCTTAAAAAAATATCTCCCACAATTCCTTCATATTTAAACAAAAATGACTTCCTCAACTAGGAGCGACCATGCATCAGAAGGAATATGACTTGTCATAGTCAGAAGTAAAAAAATTATAATGAATATTAATTAACCATAATTGCATAAAGATTATTAATCGTTGTTTTTGTAAGTAGTGTCAAATTATTTGGCATAATAAAAAATTATGATAAATATTTTAGCCATAGCTAAAATTATAACAAATTTGGAATGATCGTGGTCAAAATCTAAAATTTATATTAATTTTGTTTGACTGTAATAAGTCGTTCTATAAAATGCCTAATCCTATGCTCGTTTTGTTAAAGGAAATGTTAAATATGTTGATTAAATTTGGTTTACACTAAAAGAAATTTAATTTCTAATCATGATTAATTATCATGATTAAAAATAAATAAATCTAGCAAATAGTCATTGACTCTGGTCACGCAACAGTTGTTGGGCGTGATTTTTATGAATATGACTAAAATATTTATCATGAGTAAAAACTAGGACAAAAGTATTTCCAATGGTTCATAACCATGGCAAGAACATAGTTTTCATGGTGGATATATAATTTAAATTTTTGTATTAATTTTATTTTATTATAATTAATAATAATTATTTACCACGATTTAATCCATAATAAGTAAAATTGAAGTAAAATATAGCTATCTCTCATGAGATGTGACATAATTGTAAATATTCCCTTATTGTTTGAAAATTACAAATACTCCTCAAAATAAAAAATAATTATGTAGTTACAGATGGTGAGGTAAAAATTGCTACTTTACCTTATGATTTTTTTTTTTAAAAAATAAGTATTTGAAAAATAAAAAAATATTATTAGGGTGGGTTAAGTAAATGATTCATTAAGAATATTAATTTATAAACATATTTTATAAAATTATAATAAATCATTCAAAAGGGTATTTTAGATATTTTATCATAAAAATTAAATAAAAACCTAACAGAATAGAATGAGTTTATTGTTACACGAATATAAAAATCAGAAAAGTATTTTTAATTTTTAAATAATAATAAAATATTTATAATCATACGAAATATTTGAAATTCATACATAAAATTGAAGTGAATTGCAAATTTTCTTTTAGTTCAAACAGTATTTTTTTTAATGAGTAGATAGATATATAGATAGTGCATATCTTTATGGGGATGAGATGATGGAGAGGTGTAGCCCACAAAAGCTCATCAGTGATTCAGAAACAGTCCCATCACTCACACACAGCATCAAAATCTATTCACAAGATTTTTCACATTAATGCACATGCCATCCTCTTCCTTCTCATGTCCAACAAAAGCAACCTAAGTACAAAAATAGCTTAGACACACTACCACAAATCTTTCCATACTTCCACACAATCTCCACATACACACCTCTTCTTGTTTTGTATACATAATAGGATTATATATATTTTTTGTTATCGTAATTTAGATTAATTCATATTTTCGTCTTTTAATTTTTTTCAGAGTAGCATTTGATTCTACGTACTTTTACGTTTTGCGATTTCAATTATTCTGTTTGTCGAAGTTCAATTTCATTGACCAGAAGAGTGAATTAAAAAAAAAGAAAAGGATTGAAATGGCAAAAATTTAAAAAAAAAAAAAGTACAAGATCAAAATTTTACCCGAAAAAGTCAAAGGATAAAAATGCTGGTAGAAATGAATTAATAGGAACAAAAGCCCAATTTTAAAATATCACATGAAAGACATATGTACTTTTCAAGCGAAAACAAAACTAAAATCACCAATATTTTAAAAATATTTATAGGAGCAAATAAACTATTTTAAAAAATTAGATGACGAAAACGTTAAATAACTTATATATTCAAATATGTATATGTATATATATATACGCAAAATGGTGCAAAAATAAAGAATCTACGTATATAACTATAGATACAGTAAAACAGGAAAGAAAGCATTGCAATAAAATATAATATTCATGATAAGGTATCTAGTATATTTTTAGTTTTATCACTAAATGTATATACAGATATATATATATATATATATTGATAGTAATTTTGATTTTTGTCATGATATAATTATTAATAATAAAAATTATATATGAAGTTATTACTATAAAAAATAGTAACATATCTATAATGATAATTTACTATAGTACAAAGTATATTGACAATAAATATTTATTATCACTACATCTTACGTTATTGTATATGTGTCACAAATTATATACACAACTAATTATCACATATTAAAAAAATGAAATTCATTATCAAAATTCTTGTCATTAAATATATATTATTAGTATCAAAATTACCACTTAATTTGTTTTATCACTAATCTTCTCCTTTTTATAATAAAACTTAAATATATGTATATATTAGAACACATAATTTCTTCCTTATTCATAATTACTCGAGTTTCTTACTAAAACAAGTGGTTTTTTATTGTTTTTAGTGAACGTCCACATCAACATTTAAATTGTCATTTTTTTTTTTACTAAATAAATTATAATAACACATCTCAATTCATTAAATAATATTTTAATTCAATCAATACATTAAAATGACTAATAATAATAAATAAATTACAATAACTCACAAAAAATAAATACTCACACATTCGATGGAACTCAAATCCATGATCTTGAATTAATTTACAAAACTTTAATATGAACCTTAATCACTAAATTAGAATATTATTGATGAATTGTCATAATTGAAAATTACTAAAATGACGTGGCAATCTTGTCCATACGACAATTTTTGTCACTATCAATAGTAATTGAACACTAACTTTTGTCACTACTAAACTTGTTCATTATGATCATATATTATCATTTAGTACATAAATAAATATATGGCAACACTTAGTACATAAATCAGTGATAACTTTTGGTGGATACCTCATATTTCGATAAAATTTGTGTTTCAAGCAGATTTTGTTATTAATATACTATTTTATTTTAAAATTACAAGGCTTAACCATAAAATTGAAAATCAAACAAACAAAAATTATCACTATTTAAGTTACACAACCAAAATTACAATTTTTCAGCATTTAATATTACTACAAAGAAAATGGTTTAATAGTTGCGGAAAAAATCAGCATGGAGCTATCTAATAAGTAAAAATCTTCGTACTAATTTATATTGTTTAATGCAAAATATGTATTTACTTGCTAATAAATTTAGCAACAAATTGTTTAAAATATATACTAAATCATGTAGGTTAGCCATGAAAATTTTACTTGCTAATTAACTCGAAATTGATTTTAACACTAAATTTTTGGAGCTATTGAGTCATTTTATTATAGTGTATTCTACCATAAATGTTCTGCTCCCTTGTAATGTAAAATTTGTATTATCTTCTGTTATACAATTATCCGGTATACATCTCAAAAGAATTAATTATAATTTACCCGAATATGATATGTGAAATAAGTAAAAATTCCCTTGTAAAAAGAGAATGAGCAAGTTATCTCCATGTGTTTTGAAAAATAATGCAAATTACTTCTCATCAGCCATTTAGATAGGGAATAATTTGCTTTATTTTACAAAACACGAGGGATAATTTGATTTTTTTTTTTTAATTCATTTTCATATCATAAAGGGTAACTTGCATTTTTTTCCTATCTCACAATTATGCTTCTTCTTCGATTATGCGAACATTCTTAATCGAAGGTAGACCAAACCGACATGAACTTAGTACCTCATAATTTAAAGTTTTACTTTTACTACTAAACTAAAACGACAACTTTCATATTATTATTTCATATATTGACAGTAGCTAATATTTTCTTTCTTGTAGTATTATCTGATATCTTATCTCATGTGAAGGGTGTAAGCTTTGACCAATTTATAAAAATAGTAAATATACAACATACGAGTAATAAGTATTTCTTGTCCGCGAGTTGTTGTAATCAAATTGTACGTCATGTTCAAAAGTGTTAGTCGAAAAAAACAGGGTATTAGAGACTAAAAATTAGGGACGGAAAAATATTTGATTTTAATTTTGATAAGGTTGAGACAAATTTAATGTGGGGAAACAATTTTTTTAAATTATTAAATAAAATTTAACCATGGACCTTCAGCTACAAAGTACGGCGATGAAATTTTCTACGGCTATTTATTTTAAAATTTTCTACAATTATTTATTTTTAGCGACGGTATAAATTATTGTTTTAGAGACAAAAGTTTCCATCTCTAAATCCTGATTTTCGTGTAGTGATGCATGATCCACGTAATAAGAATAATTAAGTATGTGTAATATTTTTGAGAATTTTCAGAAAGTTTAATTGATTTGTTTTTCATGTTAGTGAAAAATGAATGTAATAAGGTAAAGTACCTTAAACAGAAAATCAGACAGACATTTGTGACACTATTTATTATTTATGCAAGAGGTAATAAAAAAAAATAGGAACTCACAAAACGCAAATGTCTACAAACAGAAAACGTACTACAATGTGTGGAAATTTTAATTTGGACTGTTTGACCAGATTTGAACTGTCAAGTGTAATATATTTGTCGTTCATATACTTTATGTATAATTAAAAAAAATATAATTAAAATTAAATTGAATTTAAATAAAAGATTCTTTATAACGTGATTGAAACACATGTTGAATTCATAGGAACACAAAGGAAAAATCCAATAAAGCTATATCTTTTGAGTACAAATATGTAAAATCTTGATGCCCCACTACCCAATCTTGAACTTTGTCATCTTGTAATTAGGTCCTACATCGTTAAAAGACATGTGATTAATAATAATAATAGTAATAATTTTTGTTTTCTAACACAAAAAACAATTGCATAATAAAGTAATTACCTTAAAAAAATCACATAATAATGTAATTATACAAGTAACGGGATATATTTGACTTAATAATACAAAAACTTAGAAGTTTGAGCATCCATTTTACCATGTTTGATGTGTGTATTTTATCTATATCTATACTATTTATTATGTGTGAGGAGGTTAGAGTTATTAAGTCTTTTTTTTTAAAAAAAAAGATATTATAATAAAAAAAATTAAAATGATGTGGATGAAAAAATTTTAAAAACATTATAAAAAAATAATAATCCACTTAGTCCATAAAAAATTCATAAAATTTTAAAAAATAAATAAAATTACAATTCTTAGTCTACAAGGGCATTTTAGTCAATACACCATATAAAATAGACGAAAACCTAACGAAGAGTAAGGAATTGGGCATTGTCAATTAGACGGTCGTGAAAATCACGGATGTTATAATAATATAATACTGTTATAATAATACTATTATGATTTATTAACTTAATGTGAGAAGAGCTACCAAGTAAAAGGGCTACGAAGTGGGAGTGTACGAGGAGAACACAAAACATCTATGGCCTGAGAGAAAGCTAGAAGTATATGACCTGAGCAAACACAAAAACATCTACTACCTGAGGGAGAACAAAACATCTTCGGCCTAAGGAAGAATTAGAGGCATACGAACTGAAGTGAGAACGAGAAACCTATGACCTCAGTAAAAGCAAAAATTTACGACCTAAGGAACGTGATCAAGTGGAGAAGGTCTTACAAACAGAAGTCTACAGAGAAGCAGGAGTCTACAACTTGGAGAAAAGCAAGAGTAGCTCACCAACACCACCAAAAGAAGATCTCTCTTGAAGATTTGCATACGAGCTGCTCGCTCCAAGCCCGTCTATAAATAGCTCACCAACACCACCAAAAGGAAGGAGAGGAGAAAAACACTAAGCAAATAAGAAAAGAAAGCAAGACCTGTAAAAGAAGAAAGAAACATTTTTTCATCACCATTTTTCCTTGAGAAACCATTTTTTGTAACATCAATAAGGTATTGATAATTTGTCAATAATAAAATAATATTTATAATTATACCAAATCTCAAAAATTCTTGTTGTAATTTACTCTTCATAAAAACCAACTACATTGTCCCAAACTAGAAGAATATAGCTTCAATTAGCGTAGCATTCCAAACTAAAAAAATGTATTTTTTTTTGTACAAATACGAAAAAAATCATAATAGCTTGTAATTAAGATATTTTATTTCAAAGTATTCTTGCAACTCATATACTATAATATATAGAATTAATTACATTTAAACTCCCTCTAAAAATATAAAATTATATTTTTTAAAAAAAATTATAATTATATTTACACCCTTTTAGAAAATTTAGAATTGACGCTTGACTTTCTTTCATTAGGAATTGGACGAAAAATGCTAACGTCAACAAAAGAATTATATAATTTACTAATTTTGACAATCAAAGGAATAATTGGAACAAAGGTACCGAACAATGCCATGCACTTTACCCTTGAATTAATTATACTTCATCTGAATCCTCCGGGTGGATTTCCATTAGAAATTTATGAATGCAATCGTCAATACATAATACAAACCTATCATTAAGATTCCTTAGTGGGGCTGCTACGTTCATCAACTTTTATAACATTAAGTATTCATTATAAATTTGTGAAAAAAAAAAAATTGCATAGTATTTTAATCTTGAATTTTTAGCACATATTTTTCAATGTGTTTATTGATGATTCAGCTATTAAAATTTTTAATTCAAGAATTATGATGAAAAGTGAATGAAAACACAAACAAACAGGCACACAGTGTAACTTGGATAAGGCTTAAATAGCAAATAAACATCACATATAGCAGTGAAATCTCAACTTCACAAATCAGCCGACACGATGACTTGCAAGTTCAAACCAAGTGTTTTTGTTTTTAATTCATTTAAGTCATTCAGTATTTAATAAGATTGATTACATTCAAACAAGAAACTATGATAACGGCAGACATACGCGGATATTGTGGGACTCAAACCCACAACCATACCAATTGAGTAAGTTGGACGAAGTTGTGGTGATCTAAAATCAAAATGTTACCAAGTTAGTGGTTACTCAATGAGGATTGAGCTAAGAGAAGTGCTAATTCACTTTAATTAACAAAACATTAAAAGAAGAAACAATGATATCGCAATAGCAAGTCATAGAATGTAGCATGATGAATATGAGGTGCAACAACTTACATTGAAGTCTAGCAGTTTAACACATACCCGGAGCAATTTCAATCAGCAAATTAAGATCAAAATCTGGGGATAGCACTGTATGTCACAAGACATTCGCTTAAAACTTTGCAGAGGCAACTCCCACCACTGGAAAAAAACCTACTTGATCTTTAACCCCTGAAAGTTGCAACATTAAAGAGCTATTTTGTACTAATTAACATATAAAAAGAAGCAAAATGCACACAAATTCAGAATACGATGCAATCGTAGATGTAGCCTTTCACAGTAGTGATGCATTTCCGCTTGTTTGGGATCGTCTTTTCAATAATAACTTGCAGCTTCTCCTACAAAATCATCGTTTCCGCTTGTTACTTCAACCAGTATGCTAAGTTTGTTAATCTCAACGGTTACATGCTTACAAGCCGAAAAAGCCTAATTATACTTTATCAATTCAATGATCTCAACTGCGCCTGGTACTATCTTGAATTTCTACATCCAGCTTAAATACAGCTGAGACCGGAATGGGGAAGTCAAGTTTGGGCACAACTCACAAATTTCGTGCTTCAGTGATAGCTTGAAATCATGAGCAGAGGAAGACCATGAGTTATACATGCTTTGGTAGCTTGCAATCCTATAAGACATAGGCTACACCAATTTATCATGAGCTGCTCACAGATGCCATAGGCCCGACAGGCATAATAGTCCTCAACTTCTCAACAACTCAAAATAGAGCCATATCATCTTTAGCAAAAATCCAGGAGGTAATTGCCAGGACAAGAAGGCTAGAACTTCTATTAATCCGTGTGTTGCAGGGTCCTGTAAGGATCCCACAAAATCACATTGTGGAGGTACATCTTCTTAACTATTGTACATGTGATAAACTGCTGGTGCAGATACAGGCAACACCAATAGTGGATGTGCCAAATCCCAGAATTTATGGACTATGGTTAAAATAAAGTCCATACATGATATCCTATCTCCTAGAGAATGTGCGGAACTTGAAGCTGATCGGAGGGGTGCGCTCAGTCTAACTTCTAAGGCGGATCCAAGGAGATAATAATTCATAGTGTTCCTGATTTCAATCCCCGTGAATAATTCTCAATACTTATTTCATTGTGTTGACAAGAATTTGTAAAAGAAAAGGTACAAATTAAGGCCACTTCTCTTGCTACTCAAATCAAATCCTGGTTATATTCCTACAGGTACAATGTTTTCAAAGAACTAGAAGTGATCTATATAGCGACATGACATGCAAAGATTCTTCCGGAAAAAAATGAATACACAGTTTCAGCAGAGTTCCGTATCCATTTAATTCTAACAAAGAACGAAAGAAAGTCTTTTTCCACCTAAAAAGCCTTGGTTAAAGCAAGGGGCTACCCACTTGATCAATAATGTTCAACTTACTCTGTAGATAAAACCACAGAAGGTGAGGTGAACAACATCAATTGCAAGTCCCACCACAAGCCACACAGCATGCAGGCGTAGGCAACCGAATTACCCTCCTCTTTCTATTCGTACAGACAGAAAAATGATGGAGAGGCAACCTCATTACATGAAGGTTGTATAAAGCTTCTCTTAACAGCAGACTACACAAAATCTTATATTATTCGGGTGCAAAATCCTCATGAATTAGATTGAACATCTTCTGGATACTAAAAATCAACTAAATTCAAACACTTGTTTCATGACTCTCTACTATGCTGTAAAGAATTCCAAAATATAACTGGGCATCGGATTATCATATGTGGTGGTCGACCCCCAACATTAGCAGCAAAAGTAAGTCAACTACTACGGATAAATACATCAAAAGAGAAAACATTAAACACAAACCAGAAATTCCAAACGCGCACACACACACACACCAAGCATGTACATATGTGAGGGTGTGGATACATACATATACCCATCCACGTACTTTATGTGTGTCCGTGATATATATACCATGGGAGACAGAAGTGGACCGGAGGTGTTCGGATAGTTTATCAGCGTCTACGTACGTCACCAGCCTCTTAAAATCAACCACCAATTCAGAGTTAGGAAATCAGATCAGAAATATTTCCACAATAAATTATCAGCTGGCAGTAGTTTTGGGGAACTTTTGAGAAGATCCGCGTAAACATGAGGCGCATTATTGATCAACCAGGGCTTGCATTTCTCAAAATCGGGTCCAAACTCACAGTACTCAGCGGGTAACCCACAAACGTCGCAGTATAAACCCCGAACCGGTCGGGGCTTCTCTGCCGTTACTGACGAACTCGCTCTCTCTTCCTCTCTTGCCGGTTCGGAAAAGTTTCCTGTGTTCGGAATATAGTTAAGTCGTAGAGATTGCAGTTCTAGTCTAATTAAAACAAGCCCGAAACAGACTAAATTTTGAACTATTTAAAAAATAAAAGAATTTCGACCCAAAAATATCCTAACATCCTAACAATAATTTATACTATTATAAAAAAAAATATTTTATGGCATCAATTTTTGAATACTTAAATTTACCCTTTATTTCATTTATTCCCTTTGAAAATTTTGGTCAGATTAATAATTTCAATATTTTTTAATAATCTTATAATATATTTTTTTTTCTCTTAACTATACCCAATACTCCACATTTCTCTCTCAACTTAGTTCTCCATATTCATTACAATTTATAATTATAATTTGTTCTTTTTTCTTATCATCTTACACCAAAATTCTTTTTATATGTTTGCAGGAACCGTATGTGTGACGGTAACTAGCTTGTTAAATATGAGGCCCGGAAGACAACTATAAAAAGTATGAAACTTAATTGAAGTCAATTGAAAATAAAAAAGTTCAAGGACTAACGTCCATCAGTAATCGAAATGAGAATTTTGTGACTAACAGTGGCCCCTCAACCAAGGATTGGGTTCTCCTCGAGAAGATGATCGAAACAATAGGTGAATCACGTTGCAACTCCTTTCAGATCAAAAGTTATGATCGTTTGAAGTTCCATCTTCAAACCACGCAATCAAGGCACTTCGCTTTCGACTTCCGTCCCAATGCTCTTAAAATATATCCATCCTTTATTCCATACCACAAACATTAAGAAAATAATTATAGAAATCAGTATTACATAACGTACTTATAACTAATTAATAATTACTATCAATATTTATTATTAAAATAGAACAACATTCATATGTTGACAGGACTATCATGATAACCTTATAATTACTTACCGAGTTTCAGCTTCGGTCATTTAAGTTATACCTCATTGTCGCAACTGGCATGAAATCGTGTCTTCACCAAGCTCATGGAATTGCCCAAGCTCACAAACTTAATAAGAAAATTAAGAATACAAAATTCAATTCGTATTTCTGGTACTATTGATGACTTCAATCTATATATATGTTACTTAATTGTAGCTATGACTTAATTTCTACCATTTGATATTCAGTCAATAGGAGCATACATAACTATTCCCACACAACTCCTTAAATGCTTCTCCTGCATATCTAATTCTTGTTAGAATATTATTATCCCCATAATTCAAAATTTCATCTCTGTTTTACCATACCCCTCTCAATTTTCTTCAAGCTTAAATAGTATTATTCCTAATTATTACTGTTTCCACCACCCACTCCCTTTCAAAAAGTTAGCAGCCCTCTTGGTTTGAACGCAAATTTCTTCCATGCAAGTGTCATTTATTATTGGTCATTTTTCATGAACTATACATCCATCACATTATAAATATATTACACTTGTTATATAATTAATTTAAACTTAGATTAAAATTTCTCCATATGCATTTTACATGAAAATTGCATTTATTTCTCTAGAGTGCATGTCTTTATGGCCAGACATTCAAGAATTAAATTAAATTAATTAGCTGCAATTATTACAATGACGCTGTCTCCGCGAAGGAAATCAAGAAAAGAGAAAACCAGGATTCCTTTACAGCACAACGCAATCTGTCCATACATATAAAAATCAATTCTCCGCAGAAGAGAAGAAAAACGTACGTGGCAGAAAATGAATGGGGAGTTTGATATGCCGGCCGGCGCTTGCGCTGCGTGCAGGTACCAGCGCAAGAGGTGCGACGAGAGCTGCGTTCTCGGGCGGTACTTTCCGCTGGAAAGGGCTGAGGATTTCGAGAACGTGCAGAGGCTGTTTGGGATTCAGAACGCCGTGAAGATACTCAACTCGGTGGCGGAGAATGAGCGGGAGAAGACTGTGGAAAGCCTTATTCTGGAGGCGAGAATGAGGAGGGAGAATCCAGTGCACGGCCCCATCGAGGTGGAGATGAGGCTGCGGGCCGAGATGGAGAAGGTGAAGAAAGAGCTGGACATGGTCAAGAAAGAACTGAAGTTCTTCAAGGGAGATGATGATCATGATCATCATCAACCTGGTTCTTCTACTGTTTGATGAATGGTTTATCAGTACAAATCTCTATTTTTGTGTGAGTGTTGATGTTTGTTTGAACATTGGATCTGCATATGTTTTGCAGCAAATGGATCATGGAAATGTGTGTAGAATCTGTTGTTGAATATTTTATGGCGTATTCTTGATTTGATTGAGTAAAATTTTGTACTTTACTTTCTATAATTGGTCGTATCTTGTTTTCCAGAATTTGCTTGTCTATTTTTTTTTTTTTTTTGGGCAAAATTATTAAGAGTGTCAAGAATCTCAAATCCCGAATGATCATGAATAGGACCCACAAACGGATCAAGCATATAAAAACTATATACAACGTTTCCGGATTCAAAGTCTAGATTGTTATTAAGAATAACATTTAATTATGTTAGTCCGTTGTGCATACTTTTTTGTCAAATTAATTTAACAATTCAAGAACGTTTACGAATCGTTTCATAAAAATTTTTATTTTATAAAATTCTTATTCAAAATAAATCTGAACTTTAACGTGGTGACCCCACTCAAACTTCACTAAACTACCAAAACGTCTTTTAATATAATGTAAATAACTAAATTCTATTAGGATCATAACATCTTTTATTCAGGCTATTATAACTCAGTTCTAAATTGTTGACATTATAAATTACGACCGTTTAAAGTCAACGGATTTCAATAAATTTTAATATTTGATGATAATTAATACACAACCCCAAATGCCAGGTATAGTACCACAATTGCTGTAGATAGTCGAGTAGTTCTGTGTCAAATCCTTTCAGATTCCATTTTCATTTATTATAAACATTACTTCGATGTTTCTACATTTCTGTGTCCTTTTATTGCCAAATATTTTCTGGCTTGTAGTATCTCAAAATTGTTGTTTAGCTATTTTGAGATAATAAAGTACGGTTATATCTTGATAGACAAATTATTAATAGATTAACACAATTCGTACAAGATAATATTATCTTGACAGTTGGAAAAAGTGTTTTGACGTCCCACAAGTTAGTTTCATTGCAATTTGGTCCAATTGTTTATGAACTTGCCACATTGCATCTCAAAAGTTCCAAAAAACTTGCAATTTCAATCTCAAGCTTTAATTCCGTTAAATTTCTTACGGGAACAACACGTGTATGATACGATCTCTGTTATTGAAGAGAATTAAGGTTGTTTCCTATCAGAAATCTAACGGTATTAAGACTTGAAATAAGTTACAAATCGATTTTTTTATATTATAAAATGCTATATTGTGGTGAGTTAAAATATAACGGAACTAAAATTATAAATGAAATAACTTTTAGGATGTAATATGCAATTTTTCCCAACAAGTTTAACTCTTACCTACACTTATGTGGATATACCATTCAAGCACACTTCATTTTTACCAACAGTTTTGGCCTGAAATCATACTTGCATATACATATTCCATGTCTAGAAGATCCGACACTTGACAAAATATGTGATAGTGGAATTTACAGAAAATTCTAATCCAAATCGATTCAGTCAAATTTAAATTAATTATATAATAAATATAATATATACTCGCAGCGTCCACCCTTCACTCCCTGCCCTCCCGGCGCCCAAATCCACCCCCATCCCCGGCCCCTCCCCTTCGCTTTCCTCCCCAACCCGCAGCCGCCACACCCCTCCCCCGGCACCATCTTTCCTTCTCTCTGTTTCTAAACATACATACATATATATATATATATTCAAATTTAATTATACATAGTTTTAATTATTATTTTAGTTAAATTTAAACGGTTAATTCCAACGAATTGAAATCTAATCCATTAATCTATTAGTTAAATTTGAACCTTAAAATTAAAATCAAGATTCAACAACCTTTAAATAAAAGTATAAATGTCATTTTAAATTTTAAATTAAAAAACTAAAAGTAATTAACAAACCCGTGCGTGATTCACAAAACGCATCGACGAGTATTTTACTTTATTTTTTATAACAATAAAAAATAAATAATTATTTTATTTTTCATAAGAGAATAAATTATTCATTTTTCTTTAACACAAGGGTAAATTATATTTAACCCCATTGAGATATATAAATGAAGAGTGGAGTGGCAACCATAGACATTAGGAGACAAACCGACTGAAATATAGATAGATGGAGACAACCAGCTTTCCACCCATGTTCTAACCTATGATGAACCACTCCGGACAGTGCAAAGCTCAGGAAATATCGCACCTCAAACCCCCCACCGCCCTCCTCTATCCTTGCGACCTTAACCAATGCTACCTTGATCACTGCAACACAAATCTGCACTGCTCGGCATGAGAGCTCTCTCTCTCTCTCACTCTCTCTCTCTCTCTATATATATATAAATAACACTACTGGTTTTGTTTTTATATGTATATATTAAATAAATTTTAAAATATATAAACCAACATAAATTGTTATCACAGTGTTATAAATCAATATCTGTAAGTGAATCAATCTTTTTTCATTATATTAATTAGCCGCTGAGCACACTGTTTTTGAGTGTACGTAATAGATAATTTCTCATACTTTAAAATATATTATAAATAAGTGTCAGATAAATAAAACAATACATTACATTGAAAAAAAGAAAGAAAAAAAGAAACAAAAATTATTTAAATTAGTTATCTTATCAGTTGAAAGGCATTTTTTATTTCACAAAAATTTAATGAAATAGTATCATTAGCCATTATTTATAATTCAAAAAAAATTAATTAATTTAGATATAAATATATATAGAAGTATAGTATATACTCTCAGCATCTCAACGGCCTAACTAGCCAATGTCATCGTACGGGATATTATTACATGAAAAACATTAGACAACTTCCTTTCTCATTGACCCTTTCAATTTCAACTATGTTTTATAATTTATTTTTCAAATTGTAATTTTAAATTTTGAGTAAAATCATACCGCACTATTAATTTAGTTTCAATTTAGAACTTAAAAAAATCGTAAAAAATCGAATCGTAATAGCTAAATATATAATTAATTTTTTAAATTATGTATATAGTTTGATATATAATTCCAAAATTCATATATTATCAAATACCCTCGTTACAAATCCATTTTCGTAAAATTTATATTTGAACTTTATACGAAATAAAATATATTTAATTCTTTAAACCTATACAAATTTTAAGCGCATTTGAATATGCCCCAATTTTTTATTCATTTTTTCTCCCCCTTTTCCTCTTCTCTCTTTTCTCTCTTACCACATTCAATATTCAGTCTTTCCGTCATTTTTCTCTGTTCTCTTTAAAATCGATCATTGATCTTTATTTGATAAAATTTTTGTTGGATTAGTATATATGCTCTTATATTTTAATCTACTTAAAAATTGTGAAAAATGTTGGTGGTCTATGTACATATTGTTCGTATTTTTTGGCTTGTTACGTACAAACACTTATTTTATTTCTTGATTTTTGTTAGCCTCGACGTCTTATTTTTATTATAAATATTGAAATCGCAAATCACCAGAAACTACCAAAAAACGCACCATTGATTTTAATTTTAAAAATATCAATTTATATAATTATTTAATAAAAATCACCAATAACATATTTGAAAATAACTTTCAAAAATTAAAACCGCACCGTGAGATCTTTAAATATAATTTTAAGATTGTTAAATTACAGATAACATCAATCTCTACTATAAAATTATGTACTCAAACAATTTGATTTTTTATTGCGAAATATCTTTGCATTTCACATTAGCATTTGTTATATATATAGATCTATATAACTTAATATTATCTATGTATTTAATAAAATATTTCACATATATGATGTGTATATATTAAATAAAATGCGGTATGCAATACCACTATGTGTTTAATAAACATACTTGGTATTGCATTTTCGGCATTTTACTATACCAAAAAATTAAAATAAAAAAAATAAAAAATCAGCAATAACGAACTTGCTACAAATAAAAATGTTTGTGAAAGAAATGCATGACATCTTATTTTATGCAATGTTGTACTGTACCCTGAAGGTGAAAGGACCAATACACCCCGGAGGGCATTTTCGTCAACTACAAACGAGGGGGGTTTCCCCTCCCTGTTCCTGCATCCTGCTCCTCTTCACCTCCCCGTCCCTCTGTTCAGCATTTCCCTATACCTCAAAATGGAGTCCAGCCTCTGCAGCTTCAACTGCTGCCTAAACCTGTTGATAAAATCATCCGCCTTCGCGTCCACCGCCTCATCTTCCCCGCCCGACGCCGCCGTCCTCTCCCTCGTAGTCGCCGGCCTCCGTGGATCCTCCTCCACCTCCTCCTCTCCCTTGCCCACCTTCTCACTCGCGCACTTCTTCAACACCCTCAATGCCGCCGTCGCCGATGCCTGTGTCGCCGTATCAGACTTGCTCCTCGTCACATGATGGGGCTCTTCAGTTTCGTACTCAGGGTCCTGCTGATGAGCCTCTTGTTCTTGAGCTGGGACGGCGTGGTGGACCGGGTCGGACTGCTCGGCCCTGTACCTGGAGAGGTTAATGGACTTGACCCGTTCGAAGAAGGACGGAACCCGGACGAGCTGCGGCGGCTGTTCGTCGTCGTCGTGGCCTCCGATCTTTTCTTGTTGCTTGTGCTGTTGATGACCCTCGACGGCGTAGTGGACGGGGTCGCACTGCTCGGCAGTCGTGGCCGGCGAGCTTTTCTTGCTGCTTGGGAGGCTTGAGGCTGGACGTAATGAATATGGTGCCGATCATTAGATTCAGAACGCAGAAAAGAACAGTAGGCGTAAACCAGCTCGCCACGAGCTCAATTCCGTTCATGGCTCCCGATGCGATGTCGTTCTTGGAATAGGACGCTTTATAGTTGCAGGGGAATGAGAGAGAAGACTCAGAAGAAGTGGAAACTAAGAGGACCGAGTAATGGAGGAGAGATGAGCGACTGTGATTTATAAGGGGCATGTGGTCAAAATTGAAAGAGTAATAAAATGGATGTCCTTGTTTCAAATAAAAGAAATGAAGGTCGGTTACTAGTAGTCTGGAATCAAGTAGGAATAGAGAGTGAAGAATTATAATTTGTATAATATATTTCGATTTCAGTAAGCATTACGTGAAGTTAGCAACAATTTTAATTTCTTTTGTTTTTCTTGTAATAATTTATGTTAATACTTATCATGAAGGGAGATTATCAAAATAGCTCGTTGGTTACACCAAAATAAAAATATTCATAAAAGCTCGTCAATGTATGATACTTATGTTTAAGCTCAAACTCAAATTCAAATTCAACTCCTATAGGAGCAAAAAGTAGTAATGTTCGGTTCATTTGGAGTAGAAAGTAATAAAATAAGTTGTTAAAAAATAAAAAAGTGTAAATAAGTAATGAAGAGAATATTATTTCTTGTTTTGCATGATAAATGAGAGATTGATATAAAAAAAAGGTTTAAGTAAGAAAATACAACGTTTCTTTCAATTAAGGCAATAACTTGAAGGTGAAAATTATAGTATGTAAGCTCAAAGTATAAAAACATCTAAAACATGTCCTCTCTCTCTCTCTCTCTCTCTCTCTCTGAGAGAGCTCTTTATTTATAAGCAATTCTAAGTTGGTTAGAGAATGACACAAATTGGAAGAGCATGATCTCGAAGTTGTCAGGTAATGCTAAATTCCCCTCAAATTCAGTGGAATCCTCAGATGATCCCCTCCAAATTCGGGTAAGGTTTATCTTTTGGCGGTTGCAGACTTGTGATTCTCAGAGGACAGTTAGAGTTTACTGTGGATGAAGACATCTTCTAGGGATAAAGATGTCTTCCAGGATTTTCCAAGGAGATGGTTTAGGAGACCCCTTCTCCCATCAGAAGTGCTTTTAGAGTTTATAGATTATTTCTCTCTAAAGGAGCCACGTGTCCCTAAGAGGATTGTTGGTCTTTATCCGATTTTATGAGGTGTGTCTCCAGAGTTCCTACGTGGATGCAACTTATGTGAGATAGACTTTGACTTTAGCTGGGAGATTTCAATTCCCTAAACTTTTTTGTGGGCATGTGACACTTCTTGGATTGGGGCCCTCGTAGATTTGAACGGATTGGGATTCTTTTGGCAAATTCATTTTTGAGGCTATCTGTCGAACTTTGTGGGAGCTCTACCTGGATTGGGTTTTTTGGGTTTGGACCTCCCTAAACTGGGTCCTGCATTCATTTCTTCTTTTCGAACTGCTTCGGCTTTTTTGGGCGGACTTTTTTTATGGGCCACATCAAACTTCATTCAACCTGATTTATTAGAATTTTGTTTGATAGAAGCAATGTGATAGGATCGCATTTTGTGCTTATTTCATGCAATATTTTGACCTATTTTATGAACAAATGCTCCTAATTAAATATTATTTTGCAGCATTATGACAAATGAAATGGAAAATGAAGAAGAGCACCAAACTGAAAATTCAGACAAGACTCAAACTCAATTTTTAGCAAGAATTTGGAGTTGCTTGGAGTACCTTTTGATGAATGAGTTTAACTAGGATTATAATTTTATTTCCATAAGTCTTTTAGTTCAATTAGGAATCTACTTTTAATCTTAGTAGAATTAGGTATCTAGCTATTATAAATAGGTGATGTAATTCACTTTAAAAGACAACTTTTAAACTCTTTTATTTCTCTATGTTTTTATAATATTTTCTTACTTTGATTTTCATACGTTTTTCCATTAGCATGTCTAGCTAGTTCTCTTATTCCGGTGGAAAATTTGGTGAATGCCTAAATCCAACGAGTTGTGAGATCTAATTCATACTTTCTACTTTTATTCATATTGGTATTTGTGTTGTTCTCTGTGTTTTTATTATAAATAATCTGATTTATTGTCAAGAATATTTGCCTAGCCAATTGAACTTACGAATCTGTAATTGTTTGTTTAGTTCAATAACTAGTGGTAACATAGCATAATTGATTATGTAGAAGTTTTCGACTGTATTGTGGGGAATGCACAATCTAACTTAAATAAATACTCGTAGGAATTTATTGGTTAGAATTTGGTCTTTCTAGTTCTTAATGCTGTCGGTAAATTAAATCTTGAGGACGTTCCCAAGGTTGTTTATTGATTAGGGATTTAGTCAACGGACGTTCCTTGACTATCCACAAGGTAAGGAAAGATGAGGCCGTTAGGTCGTACCAATGGCCATAACCAACTTATCTATCATGAATAATTGTTATCTTTGCATCTATGATCGACCGTAGAATTAAGCATGATCCTGTCTTTAACTATAATACTTTTCTCTTATATTTATCTCTTCTAATTTTATTAATTTTTTAGTTTAATTTAGTTTTTATTTTTATTCTTCTTCACAATCATAAACCCCTAATTATTTTTATTTTTATTTTTTTGAAGGAATTAATTTAAAACCAATCCCTGTGGATTCGACCCTACTCATACTTTTACAAAAATGTTCGTAGGAATTATTGTTGGTGGATTCGACACCCATCACAATAATTATATAATTGCATCAATGTTCCAATAAATTCAATAATTGAGTTAACATTTGATTAGATCAATACATTAATATAATAAAAAAAATATTGAACAAAATAATAAATTCACATATTATGAGACGAAAAACCTACACTTTCAGTGAGAATTGATCTCAAATTTATTCATGATATCATTGGTAATCCAACTTATTAGATTCATGAACAAACTCTTTTGACACTACAATCCTGATTGATAATTTTTTGCTCAAAATTGCACCGAAATCAGGGTAAAATTACAACAAGCTTCCATGAGATTTGACATAATTATAAGTACCTCATTGTTACTTAAAAAGTTACCTATACTAATTTTAATGTCATCCAACAACTAACTAGTTCCCATTAAATATCCATCCATTTTTTACTGTGAACTGATCAAAATATCTTTGTGAATTATGAATTATAATTTTACTTACTTTTTAAAAAAATTTGAAACTTTTTTTATGGACAAAGCGAATAATTTTTTACAACTTTTTCTAATTTTTTCATTTATCTTGTTCGTTTTTAAAATTTTTATTCTTTTTTAAGATAAAGAACAAACATTATAAATATATTAGTAATTTTTTTAAATAATTAAATATATATATAATTATTTCAAATAAAAATAAAGTTGGTTGTAATTTACTTCTAAAATGATAGAAATGGTGTCTCTTTTGAGTCTTGAACAATGATATTACACGACTTTGCAACCACTTGAAACAAAGTGAGGTTGATACAAGGAGGGAGTTTTTCGTACACAGAATTTTCCAGATCCAAACAAAAGGATATTTATACGAACCAATCCTAAATTCCCCATTATTATAAATAAATAAATAAATTGAGAGAGAGAGAGAGAGAGGGTATTGGAAAGAGACAAAGCTACAGGAGTTTGCAAAGCACAATCTCAAATCAGTGTTTGCATCATTGAACGTGAAGGAAGCAAATTACCAACTAATCTTAATTAATTTTGATGCCTATTTACTTTTTCCACCTCATTTTTGTCTATATTCCCATAAATTAAATTCGTAACTGTGATTGTTTGTAATTTCATTTTGTTTTTAATTAAAAAAAAATGCAATAGAATAAGTAACTCGAGATAAGATATTTTTTTTGGTTTGTTTTTGATTGAATGTGAAATAAAAATGATAATATTTTATATAATATGCAAAAAATCTTAGGTAAAAAAGAAATATTACATTATAGGAGATGCGATCGTTTTTTTTTAGAATAATGAAATATTTTCTAAAATTGTATTTTTTTTTTGTACGAAAAATATATTCCTACAATCAAACACTACGTCGACTTGATAGGTGGAGCGAGATGGAATACACGTCACAAGCAAACACAATTTATTTTCGTTTCTTTTGCTTTTCATTTGTGTTTTTCTTCTCAATTCCTGATTCAAACTAATATATATATATATATATATATATATTATGAGGAACATACTTTACAAATATAATATAAAGAATTTATTTTTTTAAAAAAAAAGAGGATATATGTATATGGTATTGTACAGCTTGATATTGCATAATTAATAAAATGATGTAATATATAAATAAATATAATTAAGGAATGATTAATTATTGTGGAGGGAATGGAATTGGGTGATTGAAGTCACATGGATGAGGCAGAAAACCGCAGCATATGTGCATGGAAAGCCGCAAGAGGCCAAAAGGGAACAGTGTGCAATGTGCGATGTGCGTGCCTGCGTTGCCTGCCTAGGTATCGTAAAGCAATCGCAGAATTACAGCCTTAGAGTTGCTGCAACTACCAAGTGGTGAGTGGTGTCCAATTTTCAAAGGAAAAAGTGGTTTGGAAGATAATGAGTGATGCCCAATCAACTCTTTTCTCTCAAACACCACAAATAATATGACAAATATGTACATATATGCTGATGTGAGGGCCACATTTGAGTTCCGACCACCTAATATGCACAGTTGTCTGATCAAAGATGGATTAACGGTTTGTAAAATCGTACAATTTGATAATGTTTATAAATACATACACTTCATGTTAAGTTCAAACTTTTACTACCCTTATTGTAGTTTTTCCTCTAAATAATCTTACTAACTTAAACTTTAAGGTCTCCGTTACTTAAAGAGATTAAACTTGATATCCTTGTCGGTCAAAGTTTATTTTTTATTTACTTTATTTGCTTCAAGTTCGGTATTAATGTGATTGATCAGTCATTAATTGTGATAAAAATATGATTAAAATTATAAAGTTATTTATCTTATTTTAATCTCATCATACAAAGTAAAAGAACCAGAAGAAAACTATGAACACGACCTTCTTAAAGTTGTTCTAGCTTTGTTTATAGTCGCGGAAGTACTTGAGGGGAGACTTGAACTCGTACTTAGGAGACATGCTATATTTACCTAAATTGATCAAATCAATATTGGTGTCCCTTAAAAATATAGAAAAGAAGGGATACTTATATCTTGTCATTCGGTTTATGATTGCTTTTATATTTTAGTATCTAAATCTTTTTTTGTATCAACATACAATCTCAACTTAACGAAATTTTGGACTTTATCATTTATAATTATTTTTTAGTCAAGATTTTTATCGAAAAAAAATCACATGTGCAATATTCATATTGATTTGTTGTCTATGTAACTTATTTTCTTGAATAATTTTAATATACAATTTACTATCAATATTCATTGTTAGTCCATCTAATGCTATGGAATCAGTGTTGTTGCAATATTACTTAGAAGTACGTAATTCCCTGTTCTCTTTTATTGAATCTCTTTATATATATATATTATTTTTTTCCTCGCAAGAGTTGCAAACGAATAAAATATCCACCAGAAAAAAAAATAATTATATTTTCGTGTCGGACGATAGCCTGTAAAATAACAATAAAAAAATAATGTGAACCCTGATTTCTTACAAAGATAGTGAAAGAAATATTTGATTTTTTCAGTACAATTTAATAGTGACTGATCAATCATATTGATTTGTTTCTATATGTTTCCGTGAATAATTCATGGTAAAATGAGGACTGAAAATATGGTGTTTTTCATGCTTTACGATTGTTTATTCAAACTTCATCTCAATATAGCCAACGACACTAAAACAAGTAAAGTCGTCAATATTTATTTTTCCAAAAAATACAAATAAGAAACAACGGTACGGTGCATGGATGGATCGGCCTTCTTCTTCTTGGTACTTGAGTTCACATGTCAATACTCTATTTTCTGATAGATTTATTAATTAATTAATTAAATATCCACTTATTAAATTAAAGTAATATTATAATTTAGTCAAAAAAAAAACAACAATTTGAAAACAATTATTATAAAAATAAAGAAGCACTTGTTCATCCAACCCCATATATTATATATTTTAGGGTAAAATTACAATAAATTTTTGTAAGTTAATTTTGAAAAATTACCAGTATTTCTATCAAATTAAAGTTGTCTAACAAATATTTCACTGCAATTTGTTATCATGATAGAGTATTTGTTAGGGAGATATTTATAATTTTTAAAAATAATAAAATATTATAATTATGTCAAATTTGAGTAGAGCTTCTGCAATTACTCTATTTTTTGAATTATTAAGATAAGTCCTCGTTGTCCTAATATATTTTTTTTTAACTATAATAATAAGAGCATGGTTTAACTCGTCTTCATTAGTAAATTTCGTTTGACTCCAACTCCTTACCCATTGTAGTTATATATATATATATATATATATATATCAGATTGAAAATAATAATTTATTAGAATGCAGGTATGTATGAACATGGATCGCTTAATTATTACATTATTATTATTAAATACATGTGTGTGTGAACACGAACCACTTGATATATTAATAGAACAAATATGAATAGGATTGATTGACAGTCAATGTGTATTTTTAGTATGAATGAACTTTTATGCTTTGTCCATCTCTTTATTTGTGCATTGCAGTGCCACTGCTCCTTTCACATGGGATCACTTAAATAGACACACATGGAATATAAATTTTAAAGGAGTTTCGCATGATTACAAATATTATTATTATTTTTGTTGTTTTTGAATAAAAATAAATATTTTTTGATTTAACGTTCATCTAACAATGAGTCTATTTTATTAGGCTTTGTTAGATTTTCATTCATTTTTGGTGATAAACTGATCAAAATGTCATTTTAATTTAGGAATTATAATTTATATAGTTTGTGGAAATTTTTAAAATATTTTATGGACTAAGATTTCGAATGGATTATTTATGTTACCCATCATCAATTTTTTATTATTTTTTTTTAAAAAATTCAATGAGTCTCATCGTCAAATGACTACATCATTATTTTCCATTTAAAAAGGTATTTATATTTTTTTCAAATAATAAAAAAATATATTCATAATTATGCCAAATTTTGCAAAAGTAGCTGTAATTTACTCTTATAAAACTGATAGATACTTTTACATTTCAGGTTTTAGTAATTAGGAACTCATGGATTCGTTTGAGTATTTTAATACAGAAATTTGTTAAAAATTTAATTATTTCAAGCTACACTTGAGTAAATTTGGAGACGATTCTTGCATGCAATTAGATTCTGAACATCGAACATGACATTGAAAATTCCTGACGCTCAATTGTATAGTTTGGGTATGATTTGGTAGGAGATTGGGTGAAAATATTTAATGCTGATACAAAAGTAATTACTGATAGACGTACATGAAGTAGTTTAATGTATTTATAGGACCAAATATATTCATTTATTCGGGTCACATGGCGTAATCCTAAGCCTAGCATTCTCAGATAGTCAACGAATTAAATGTCGAGTTGCTAAGTTGGGTCATTGAATCGGGTCGGGTCGGGTCGGGTCGGGTCGGGTTGAGTAGCCCAAACAGAGAATGGATATTTTTGTTTATTGGGGAAGGGGTATTTTTATCACTTTATCGATAAATAAGATGTATCGCTATCAGGGAAAAAGAGAAACTATAAAATATACTTGTAAAGATTTATGTTTTATGCAGAATATGAGACGAATGCATTGTAAAAGCATTTAGATCGACAGAGATTCAGAATATAATGTTTGAAATACATGATCTTACGATGGAACTTTTATACGACCATAACTCTTAATTCAAAAGGCATTATATGCAATCTACCTATGCACGTAATCAAGGAGAATCTAATCCCTCATGACTCCAAAATTCCATCGTATCATAAAATTAAAACCTTTTTTTATGCTTACTTAAACTTATACAAAAAAAAAAAAAAATGCTTATTTGTAATTTGAAAAATTATATATAGGACTCCCATCATTTGTTTCATCTAACAAATAGAGCTCCTCATTTGTCAAAATTCACCAAACTTGTTAAATTAGAAAAAAATATTCGAATGAAAATCCATATTTACTCCTGATTGACTTACTGCAAGTTAAACAATACATTTCTTATCAAACTAGCTACGCTTATAAGGATGAAAATATACCTCCCTGTATGCACTAGTATATGAGGATGTATAAGAGTAGTTTGATCAGAAATTCTTTTTTGTTTGATATACGACAACTCAAGAATTTTGTTTGATATACAATAATTTAGTAATAAGTCAATCAGGAAAATATAATTTATTTAATTTCTTTTTAATTTTACAAATTCAGTTAATTTTAACGAATTGAGTGATCTATTTATTAGGCAGAGACAAATATAAGGAGTATTCAATATAATTTTTCAAATTATAGGAGATCCATATATAATTATATCGAACTTCAAGAAGAACACTGTAATTATTATTTTTTAATAGGTGAATAATAAGTATAAAAAATCTTTTTCTATTTCGGGAAAAGAAACACTAGTTATTATTATTATTTTGGGAAACTCTCTCTCTCTCTCTCTCTCTCTCTATTGCGTATTATTTAATGTGGACAGGAAAAAAATGTCAATTTTAGAAAAACTTGCTGGAAATATTAAATAAAGACACAACTAAATTATAATAGTTAAATAAGCGCATGCTGCAAAAATATGAATTTCGTTTCTTGTAAAAGTCAACAACCATTTGGAGGAACCAAAGGCCAATCTAATTATTATATGCGATAATTACACGCCATCCCCTATTTTTTAGTGTAATTATACGTAATTTGAAAAAAAATATCTAGTATTCCTGATGTTTGTTTTCGTCTAACAAATTGAGTCATTTACTAACTGCAATTCAATGAATTTGTTAAATTAAAAAAATTATATTTAAACCCGATTGACTTAATACAGGGTCAAATAAAATTTTCTCTAACCAAATTACTTTTATTCATTTTCATACGCTAATGCATGTGAGGAGGTACATTTCATCCTTATAAGATGAGTTTGGTTAGAAAAAGATTTGTTTGACTTGTAATAAGTCAGTACTAAATCAATTGGAGTAAACATGAATATTTATTCAATCTTTTGCTAATATCAGTAAATATTCAATAAAATTTGATTAATGAATGGATTTATTTGTTAAATGATGTTTAATTATATTATATGAAATTTTATGAGAGGACAACGAAATTATCCATTACTATATATAATAAGAGTAAGATTTGTTTTTTTTAATTAAGTTAAGTATACAAACAGTCCAATTGGTGATATGGACCACTCAGTTACAATAAATATTATAACTATTGTTTGATGTGAGAGAGACTTTCTAATTTTTTAAAAGATAACTTAAATAATAATAATAAGGAATAATAAATTAAAATGTCAAACACAATTAATTAATTCAAGTGTTAAATAAATTAAATACGATTCCGTAGCTAGTACAACCAATTAATCAAACATACAAATATGAAAAGAGGAGTCATTAGACAAAAATAATAATAATAATAATAAAGATTATTTTCTATATTATGAATAATTTTTATTTAATAATTATAATAAATTAATATTACCGACCACGGTCAATAAAATTATATGAAATTTAAAATTTGATTATAATTTAACAACATTTGTCACGATTAATCTACGACTAAAATATTTACTTATAGTTTTTAGTTATAATAAATACTATTGTCATATTTCTAAACGTAGTTGTTGGACAATTATAATTTATTGATATTTATCATAATTTTTTATTTTTATTATAATAATTAATCATGCCAATTATAATAAAATATCATATCTCTTATAGACTTATCTAAAATATATATTATAAAGAAATAAGGTGTTATGAAAAAGCCCTTCGATTGATAAAATAAATAATTTATTCAACCTCTTAATTTTTACATTAATTTAATAGTTGAATTAATGTATTTTAATTTTATTTATGATATATTTTAAAATATAAAATATTTTTTATTATATGTACATAAGGAACTGCATGAGTTAATTAATGAGTATGGTTTCCATATAAAGTCCCATCAAACTGATATGTAATTACAGCTGCACTTTTCTAGCAAATTGTTAGGTTTGATGTTAACAATGGTAAAAGGGACACAATAACAACCCATACTAAAAGTACTATGGTTGTTGTGGGCTGTTTTCATCTAAATTTTTCTTTTTTCAATTTTTAATTTTTTTGCAGTGAGGTGTTCCCACGTTCGAAGCCCATTAAACTAAAAATTAATAATTTGTAATTGCCACGTTGGCGTCACGAGTCTTTTCACCAAATATACCATACGAAACATCAAGATTTTGATTACGTATTATGTAACACATAAGGTGAAGTTATGTGGTTCAATTCACTGATATTTTTGTGGTTGGATTTTCAAGTCAAGAGTAAAATCGCCAATTTTTCTATTAATTTCGAATATGTAAAAAAAGTCGGATCTACAACACTAATAAATATCTATTATTTACCCTTTTGAAAACGTAGAGGCAATTAATACGCAATTTTGGTGCAAAATTGTTTGAACAAAGTAAGCATATCCATTTAAAATGCGGACATATTTATCTTGTTGTAATGATTGTGGTGTTGATTTTTTATATCTAAAATAAGACCCTAATCTTTTGATGAAGAGATCCAACCACATATCTCACTTTCATGATAACTTATAGTTTTTCAATGGGAAAAAGACAAAAGCAAAGGTTGTTTCCTGGAAACTTTGAATATTAGCATTATGTCTTATGCTATAGATTTGTTCACACATATGTATAGCTGGAAACAAGTCATGAAAATGACTCGATTTTAAGAATTACACTTTTGGTCAAGGTCCACTCCTTCACACTTCATTTCTGGGCCAACCTCTCTTTCTACACTTGACTCTTTTCTACTTAGGTTCAATGAAATTAAACACTTGTTTTCAATTGTATATCAATTATATGACAAGTATATCATATTTGTAAAAAAAAATTATCTTTTCATCAGACGAGATGCGGATCTATATTTTTGGCCCCTTTTTTTTATACATTTAGTCCAACGGCCCAACTCTTATAAAAATATAGATAAGAACATCATGTGTTTTGCATGTGGTTGTTTTGTCGAGACGAAAAATGTATACTCCTGCCTGTAACTTTCCCTTGCGTAGTCATTTTTCATTGACTGGTTCATTTCTGTTTGAGTTAAATTCATTTTGACTCTCTATGATATGAAAAAATATCGAAAACCCCATATAAAAATTTAATATAAAAAATCACTCATTTATTATGAATAATGGCTCACACTACCCTCTAATCAATCTAAGTCTATTTTTCCTTGTCAACCTAGGGCTATTAAAATATATTTATAATATATCTATAATATATAAAATTAAAATATTATTTAGAAAAATTATTTATTTAGTCCGTTAAATATGCTTAATAATGATTTTAGTCCGATAATTATGCTCATTTTTTGTAAGTTCATTAATTTCAAAATTGATAAAATTTCGTCCTTCGATGGCCGAAATTTTGATTTTTAACCGAAAAATTACATGACATGCCAATTAAATATTTTTTTGGAGATTTTAGTCTTATGTCACTTTTAGAAAATGAGTTGGATGACATATTGGATGTAATTATATTACATGAATTATTATAATTTATAAAAATAAAATTATTATAGTTATTATATAATCATTATAATTTATAAAATAAAATTTTTATTAAAAATTAATAACCAAGGGCAGAACGAACGGCAATGGTGAAGAATGAAATGATCACTTTGGAGTAGACTTTATGGTGCTCCAGCAAAAAATGGGGAGAAGAGAAGGGATCACGGGCAAGAGTTATGCGGTCGGGAGAAAGCCGAGAAGGTGCCGATGGTGGGCTAATTGGCGATGGGTAGGGGCGCAATATGAGCGTCGATGGATGGGCTCTCAAATGGGGTAGTGGGCAGACAATATATGGTAGTGAATTTTGAGGAGAGAGAAAGTTGTTCATTACACAAAAGGGAAAAATATTATTTTAGTCCGCTAAATATGCCTAATTTTAATTTTAGTTCGATAACTATGTCCATTTTTGTTTAGGTCCAGTAACTTACGAAATTGCTTACTTTTAGTCATCTGATAGATTTTCGGACAATTTTACCCATATGCAACTTTTGAAAGGCAGTTTTAGCCATATGCACTCATAAGGGTAAAATTATCCGAAAATCTGTCAGATGACTAAAAGTAAGCAATTTCGTAAGTATAGAATTCAGTTTGTGCCCTTTTCAAAAAACATCAGATAGAAAGTCATTTTACCGAAACGAGATAAATAGAAAAATAAAAGGGAGAGTAAAATGAACTCATTTTAAAAATAAAAAATAAATTTCAAATACTTTTCCAATTTCTCTAGTTCATAATAATGTTTCTAAATCTACCAATTACCACATTCCTATTGTATATTTTTAGATAATACCGTAAATAAAAATTGAGATGAGGATATTTTTGTCTTTTGGACCTTATACTCTGTTTTTCAGTGTTATCTCCAACAGATAGATAGAGTAGGCCCAAAATCCTTCCAGCATTGCTTCATCAAACAAAGCCCAGAAGCTTTCTGGCCCAATTCCTTTTCTCTCCCGAACACTATTTGGGTTTAGGAATACATTTCTTTTCATAAATAAATAATAATAAATAAATAAATAAATTACATTTATCTTCATAATTAAAAAACAAAAATACATTTTTTTTGTTATAACTAAAAAACAAATATATTTTGTTTTCATAAGAGAAGGTTTTCATTTTATAGAAAACAAATCAATTATGAGAGTCATACAAATATTAATTTGAATTAGGTTCTACTAAATTAAAATTAATGTCTAAAATTTGAGTTACAACAATCATAATTTAATCTTCTATTTTATTTAATACATAAACGTCAAATGTATATAATTTTTTTAATAAAATAAATAACACAGTTTATATATATATAAATATGTATATATTAATTAATAAAGTAAATAAAATTTAAGGTAGAGCTTAGGACAGATGAGGGACCAAGATCCCATCACTATATAACTGCAAACCTGATAGTTATACCACTTTTTTCTAAACAGGAACTTTACCCTCGGCACAACAATTCATCTAGTAAAATTAAGTCTATATTTTTGGGGAGGGTAGAATGCAATTTAGCCCCATGTATTTTAAAAAATGTATAAAATTCCCCCTTGTGAAAAAAACAATAGCAAAAAAATCCCTTGTGATTAAAAAAATGTAGCAGACACCCCCTCTATCTCAAAAGCGTATTACACGCTCCAACTCTTTTTCTAATTTTAAAATAATATTTTTATCTTTATTTTAACACCGTTAGATCTTATCTTATATAAATATATGGTTCATATCTTGCCAATATTACTTAAATATATAAAATATTTTAAAATTATATAATATATTTAAATATAAAATATTTAAGTATATGTATATATATTATATTTAATGTGTACATATATATACATATACAAAACAGTAAAATTGGCGCCGGTCGTTGCCACGCCGGTGACAGCGGGACATGAGGGGAGGAGGGGACGCGGGGATGAGCGCCAAGGTTCGCAGATGGGGAGGAGGAAGAGGGCGAGAGGATGGGAGACGGGCGAACGAGGAAGAGGCGAAGGCGGAATCACAGATGGGGAAGCAAGGACGAGCATAAAGGAGGAGGCGAACCGAAGCGAGTGCGTGCGCAGATTTGCCCGTCTGGGAGGAGGAGGTCGGCGGTGAGGAGCGTTGGTGTGGTTAGGGAAGGAGACAATAATTTTTTTTATATATTTAATTATTTTTTATTTATATTTAACAAATAAAATATGATAAAATTTAATATTAAATCTGGACCATTAATATAAATTAGGTGAAATTATTGAATTGTATATTAAATCTAGACCTTTGATTCAAATTTAATGAAATCTAACCGTTGATTTATTTTTTCCAAAATTTCAACCGTATTAAGTAAGATCTAATTGTTCATAAATTAAGATGTAAAATTAATTTATTGTAAAAAATTAAGCCCAAGTTACATGAAGGGCGCATGTGATACACCTTCCGATCTGAGGGGGTGTTTTGCTATATTTCTGAAATCAAATAGGGATTTTTTGCTGTTTTATTTTTTACAAGGGGAGTATTTTAAATATTTTTTAAAACACAATGGGCTAAATTGCATTTGACCCATTTTTAGGAGAGTGTATTGAGTAGTCAAATCAAATAAATAGTAATTTGATTTAAAAAACAGTATATGAGATATTTATAATAGTCTTGAGAGTTTTAGGTATTGTAGGATGTATGTGTTTATTGTGCGCATATATGCAGAATTTTTTTTTTTACCATTTTAAATAAATTGATATTACCAATATATACATTAGATTTTTTATCAATTTTTATTTAATTTTTAAAATTTATTTAATTTAGAGGGGTAATTAAAGAAGAAAACATACTTCATGTACGCAAAATGTATCTCCCTTGGTATAATATAAGAGACTATCACCATCTAAATAAATGAGTGACGAGTCTGATGACATGTTGTGGTAGGGGACGAAGACTTGGACAGGTTAGTGAACAAGTCCACTTCGATCACCTCAAAGGTAGGAATCGGTTACGTATCGGTGTCAAAACATGAATCTACACGTGCACAATGTTCACTTATGCTTAAGAAGTGTCAACATCCATTTTAGGGAAATTATATTTTTAATTTCATACGATAGAATGTGTTATATTTTTTTGTCGCTTGATTTATGAGCTTAGTATATTTAATTTTATAGAATAAATATTATAATATTTTTGGTCCTACATAATAAAATTGTGGCACATTTAATCTCATAAGATATAAACAACTTCATATCCTATGAGACCAAATGTCCTACAATTTTTATAATTTTTTTAAGTTTCTACTTTTTAATATTAACAATTTTTATTTTTAATTTTATTTATGACTATGAAAATTGCTTTTGGTCTATATCAATGAGACAAATTTTGTGGACCAAATCGATATTGTAGCAATTGACCTCCATATTTATAATTAGTAGTGAAAAATAAATAATTTTTTAACAATAATATAATTAATACGATAAAATACTATTGGGATATTAATTTTATTGTCTTAAATTATTTTTCTATAAATAAGATGACATATAATTACAAATAATAAGTTTATTATATACTGCGTCATTGTAGTGCTACTAAATTATAAAGGAAAGAATAATTAAAATAAGTACATATACATATATATTCAGATATGGATATTTAGAATTATCTCCTCACGTGTGTGCATGTGAGGGTGCAGGGACAGAGACAGAATTGAATTCAGGTAAAAAACCAAAAAAAGAAAAGAAAAAAACAGTGATGTCTGGTTCAGTATACCAGTTATTACCACTGTTTGGCAAGAACAGTTGCTTGTTTTTCTTGTTTTTTAGCCAGAAAAATTTGGATGGTTAGCTTTAATTACACTTTTACCAGACCTTAATTGTTGAGATTTCAGTGGAAACGCTTGTTTGTTCTGCAACATGCCAATCTCGCTCTCTCTCTATCACTGCTCTGCAAAAATTCCCAGGATTTCTTGTTGCTGTTCCTCTCTTATTCTCTACACCCCTTTAATCAGAAGGAAAAGTTCGATTTTCCCTTTTTTTTGGGGGGGTATTGCACATGCTTCTTTCATGGCATCGCCCAACTCATTTTGGGCTTTCCAAGAAACCAAATGCCTCTCTCTCTTGCGTTTTTGCTTGCCTCTCACTCTTTCTGCTTGTGGGTCTCCATCTTTAGTCTAAACCCCTTTGTTATTGCTTCAAGAAATCGCCTTTATTGAATTTTTGTTTGAGGGGTTGATTCTTGGGAAGAGGAGAACGTGTTTTGGCCCTTTTAGCTTGTTCTGATTCTGTGATGTATGTGTGATTACTCTGCTTGAGAGGAGGTTTTTTTCTTGAGATTGTTTCTCCTTCTTTCTGGGTTGGGGATGGGGATGCTGCAAGTGCTTGGGTTGGTGCTTAAACTCTTTGCCTTTGCTTGTTGTATGGTGATTCCAGGATCTGCTGGTAATGCTTTCATATATGTTGGTTTAATTGAATTTTGTTGTCAGATATAAGAACCCTTTGTTCTCTTGATTTTAAATTTGCTGATTCTTGTTTGGAATGCCGGTAATGCTTGCACGGGGAGTCATTCTTGATTGGTAACAGTAGCTGTAGGAAAGGAACTGTGATTTGTGAACTCGGAAACTTTTGGTAAAATTCTAAGATCTGGGAGTTAGTTTTCTGATGTAATGTAACAGTTAATAGTTATCAATGCATAGATTGCAGCATCTGTTTCTCAAGTTTGTTTGCTGACAAAAAGCTGATCCGTGCTATTCATTGAAGCATCAGAGAGTCCTGCATAAGCTTGGCTTTAGAAAAGTTCATTTGGATGATCCCACAAAGGATTAGCCTCAAGTTAAGCTGTTAGGGTAACTAATGCCTTAATTTCACCTAATTGAATATTGGCTTGAGGGCTGCTTGACAAATGAATTTTCTGCTGAGTACATTGTCCATTCGCTGATTGAGGGAAATGTTTCTAATTGAAATATGTTCTTCCAGTGGCATAAGTTATCTTATGGCTGAAGTTCAATAACTAAGTTGTAGAGAAAAAGGCTCCCTTTGATCTGTATATAACTTGCTTGTTATCTCTCCCCCGGCCCCCGAGTATACGAGTTTGCTACTACTCCATTCTTGTAAAAACGGAATTCTTGAACGTATGAGGCAGTAATGGTATTATATGTTTGTGTTGTGAATTGAAAGAGGCAGCCACTTGAGTACTATCGTAGCTTTCCTAGTAAATATTTACCTTAGTTTTTTTTTTTTTGGCAGTAAATAATTACTTTATAGTTTATATATGTTTTTAATCTGTCAATTCTTAGACCATAGCAATCCTCCAACTCTATCTGCTTTTCTAATAGTTTTTAATCATTTTTCAAGTGTGACCTTGAGTCTAAACTCAATCTGGTTATGATTTATCATTTCAGGAGTGAGTTTGCGGTCTCAAGTCATAATGCCTCCTCTTAATTCTGCACCAGTTCCTCAAACGACAAAAAGTCGTACGGCTTCCCCATGGCCAAGTACTCCTTCAGTGCCACCTCCATATCTTCTTGTCCCACCACCAGCATCTCTCAAGGACACATTTCCAGCCATGTCACCTGTTCCTCCTCATTTGAAGCCTTGGCATGCAGGATACCCTCCGTTTCCAATACAAGCTCCAGGTAGCTAGTTGATCATCTCATCAGGATGTTTATGGTTCAAATTGATTCAGATTTTCAGTATGCAGCACCCAGTGAAGCACCATGGAACGAGCAAATTGTGCATTCATTGGCTCCAGGATCCATGTCACCAAATTCCCATCAAGCCAAAGGACATGACAGTAATGCTCATGTCTCTCCAATTTCTCCAGGTCCTTGAAAGAAAGCTGAGAAATTTGTTCTGCTATTTTTGTTATTTGTCCTGTGTGAGGTTTATCTCTAAATAAACACTTCATCTGTATTACCTGATCATAACACTTTACAAGTTAATTATACTGTGCAAATGTATGAACACTTTAAGCATTCCCTATAATTCGCCATCTGTAAACTAATATTACCTGAGGAATCTCCATCCAGTCTTCCTGGTGAATATGAGAGAGTGTTTTTTATTTCAGATATTTAACACAGTGCTACTTGAGAGGCCTTATGCTTGGTTTTACTAAAATCTTGATTTTGGATGGTTCTTCTCACTGTTATTATTACATTTGTTTTCATATCGGTACATCTCATGTACAAATGCTCACATTGCTAGTCTTTCTAATAGTACAAAATGGGTCACCAGTGTCGACGCCCCATCCGAGCATTAGCCAGAAAATTGCCCCCGTGCCAGTTGCAGCACCAGAAAGTAGAATTGACAACCCTTATGCACCTATAAGCCACTCCCAAACAGAAGGTTTGTTGAAGATCTGTGTGCTACTTTTGTCAAGATATCCTTCATGAGCAATGGACATGTGAGTAATGTTATTTGCTCTCTTTCTAGTTCAGCTCCTTCTGCAAGTAAACCTCGGGGCCATCCTAATTCTGCTCCGACTCCTCATCCATTTTCCAAGTCAACCCCAGGGTTCTATTCCCCTAAGAAACATCATCATGGTAGGAGTCACAAGATCACTCCGGCCCCATTGTCACATATAATTCCTCCTGCTTCAAGCAAACAAGGTTTATCTTTCACTGGAAAGCTCATTCACGTAATTACTTCACAATATTTTATGAATGTTCATATTATTTCTCATATATTCTGATGCTTATCACTTCACCATTCAGGTCCTTATCACATAAAATCAGATCCAAAGGCTAATCTTAGGCGCAGTGCTCCACCGCCCACAACTGCAGGTATCAGTTTGTACAGAGTCAGAATATAGCGTAATACAATGTTTCATTGTCAAGTTCACAGTTTGATAATCCCAGGATCATCACCAACTAATCCCAAAATGCCGTTGCTGCCACCGGTTCAAGCACTACCACTTCCACCTCCTCATAAAGGTAGAAATTCTTCTTTGTAGGTTATACGTCCTATGGTACTGACACCAAAACTCAAAATTTGTTCGATTTTACAGATTGTGCGCCACTTACATGCACTGAGCCATTGACATATGGTCATCCGGGATTTTCCTGCATCTGCGTGTTGCCAATACAAGTGGGGCTCCGTCTTACTATGGCGTTGTATACATTCTTTCCTTTGGTTTCAGAACTAGCAGCGGAAGTTGCTGCTGGAATTTTTATGAAGCAAAGCCAAGTTCGCATTATTGGAGCAAATGCTGCTGGAGATAATCCAGAGAAGACCATCGTCCTTATTGATTTGGTACCACTTCAAGAGAAGTTTGATGATACTGCACCGTTTTTAACATTTGAAAGATTCTGGCACAAACAAGTGGTTATAAAACCTTCACTTTTTGGTGATTATGATGTACTATATGTTCGATACCCAGGTAATGATATCAGCCTTCTTGTCTGGAATTCAGTTCATCTAATACATGTTCATAGCTCAACCTGACTACCTGAGTTGACCCAAAACATAGGTCTTCCACTGTCTCCACCTTTACCTCCATCTGCCATTGGCATTATTGGGAGTAAGCCATACCCAGGTCATGATAATAGTTCAAGGACTATTCAGCCCCTCGCTGTTGACATAAGGAGAAGGCAGCAGGGGAATGGGCTTAGCAGAGGCATGCTTGCGGCAATAATCGCTTCTGCTTCTGTGGCCATTGCCTTGTTATGTGCTATTGCATGGGTGTCATTGCACAAAAATAGAGACTCTGTCCACCAAACAGATCCACCTCCACCAGCTACAATCCGTTCCCTTGCAAAATCATCAGGTAAAATATCTTTTTCTTTTTTCACGTATATTCATTTTGTTGTTTCTGATGCATGTTATCTTGTCATCCTTTGTCTTTTTACAGTGCTTGAACAATTTAATCCCCTAAAATTTTAGACTTCTTAGTCACTTCAAAATAATGCTAAAAAAAGCCTCTAGCACGAAAACTGAAAATTGAAGGATTTGGTCGTTGACTAAAGCAGAGCATTTTCAGCATGGTGATTATTGGTTATAGTTCTAGAAATCTTACTTGGTTAAGCTTTCTCTTAGTATCCAAGCTGAGGATGAAAATAAATGCTGAATATGAACAAAAAATTTAGTGGGTTGTACTTGTGCACCTCCACCATGTCAAACTGACACGTAAATCTCCATTTCAATGGCTGAAAAGCATCTATAAGTTTTATCTACCACTCCAAATTTAAAAACTTTGCTGATCTAAATGTATGGTGCATGGCAGTAGCTATGCTTGGAAGTGGTCCCAGTTCTCCTTCATTCTCCCTAGGTTCAAGTATGGCAGCTTATACTGGCTCCGCAAAGACATTCAGTTCAAGTGATTTAGAGAAAGCAACAGATTACTTCAACGAATCAAGAATACTTGGTGAAGGTGGCTTCGGACGTGTTTACAGTGGTCTGCTTGAAGATGGTACAAAAGTTGCAGTAAAGATACTCAAAAGATATGATCAGCAGGGTGGTCGTGAATTCTTGGCTGAAGTTGAGATGCTCAGCCGACTTCATCACAGAAACTTGGTCAAGCTGATTGGTATATGTGTAGAGGATCGCACTCGCTGCTTGGTGTATGAACTAATACCAAATGGTAGCCTGGAATCTCATTTACATGGTATGAATTTCTGACTCTTCAGTCACTATTATTTTTCCTTTCTGGTTATATAATCTCTACCGATGATTCTTGTTACAGGCATTGACAGAGAAACTGCTCCGCTCAACTGGAGTGCCAGGTTAAAAATTGCGCTTGGAGCTGCTCGAGCTCTAGCCTATCTGCATGAAGATTCAAGCCCCCGTGTCATTCATAGGGACTTCAAGGCCAGCAACATCTTACTGGAAGATGATTTTACCCCAAAAGTTTCTGATTTTGGTTTAGCACGTACAGCATTGGATGGGGAAAACAAATACATCTCAACCCGTGTCATGGGGACCTTCGGGTAAATCTCCTTCCTTATAGCTCACAAATTATAACTTTGTCACTATTCGAACTGAAAAGGTGGAACTTCAGACTTGCCCATGTTTCGACTCATTCTGGTGACGTCCCTCTTCTTAAAATCCTCCTAAGTGCACTTAGTGCATTGACTTTCACAAATAAGATGGGGTGTAAATTTCTGAATAGGGAAATATTTGCATTATTCACCACAATCCTAACACTCTTCACAGAAAAGGATAATACTGAACAGACATGGTGTTCTAATCATCCTCTACTTAGTACTTTTAAGTAAATAAAGATCGAACTTAAGAATGCATAGAATTAGTTGTCCCTTTATATTTTGATTTGGTATACAGAGGGATAGAGGAACTTGAAGTTTGAAATCCACTAATAGTTGCTTGACTACCACAAGATTTTTTTACCATCAGAAGCTATAGATCATCCCCTATTCGGTCTAAGATTACATTTTTAAATATTAGATTAAATAGAGATGAGAAGTCGACTTCACTATATTAAATATTTGTAAAGATTAAAAAAATAATATTGAAGTTTCTTAATGGTAATCAACAGCGTAAAAATCTATGAGAGAAAATGGTAATAAAAAATTTGTGTGAAAGGAAAAACGTGCAATAAAAAGAAGAAGGATTAAACTAATAGGTCTTGAGGTATTAGAACAATGTACAAATTATTTTCATAAAATCAGAATGACGATATAAGTAAAAATTGTCTCTAGAGGGAAATGCAACAAAGAAATTAGGGCCTTTACTTTATTTTATCTTTTGGATAAATAAGATCCTGATAATACAAGTCTAGAGTAAAAGAAATTATGAGAGATGTTTGGTACTCTGTAGATAACTAAACCAAAATAGAACAAGTCTGTCTAAAATCAACTAGAAACTTGAGGATAAATTTGGAGAAGAATAATAGTAGGAAATTCTTTAAGAGAGTTTCTCTTTAATTTTTCTGTTATTGCGTTTATATCTTATTTTGAAAATTTTCAATTTTAAATGTTGGTCTATTGAAAATTTAGCGATAAAAGACCTTTCGGCCCTTGAAAAAATATCTTCATTCAGACTCCTCTTGGCCACTCGACAATCGACTTGGGGCTGCTTTGCTGCAATAAGCGCATGTACCCTCTAGTGCTTGAGTATGTGCTTGGGCTTGTGCACTGCATGAAAAATGCTGCTTTTAGTACCTTGAGGCATTTTGGCGCACCTTGCCTCATGGTGCGTCCACAAATGTTTTCCAGAACAATAATGCTTAAAAGGTCCTTAAACTTATGAGTGTCGTGAGGGAAAACAGTAAACTGACTGGCAAGAGATTCGGTCACAGTCCCCACAAGGGCTTTGCATTTACTCGAATTTACTTAAGTTTCAGAGATTCAGTCACATCGTTGTTTAAGATATTAGAGCTGAGAAGTATGCGCAATTTATATGACTTCCCCCCAAACCATGGAGCTAGCACCAAACATTCAGCCAATTTTTATGGTCAATTTAATGTTCTTTCTTGCTCTTTTCCCCATATTTCAAATGAATTTCAACCATGAATCTTTCATATTCTAATCTTTGTCTTCATATGTCAAACCAGGTATGTGGCTCCAGAGTACGCAATGACAGGGCATCTTCTTGTGAAAAGTGACGTTTACAGCTACGGTGTAGTCCTCTTGGAGCTCCTAACTGGAAGAAAACCAGTAGACATGACTCAGCCGCCTGGTCAAGAAAATCTAGTTTCTTGGGCACGACCTCTCCTAACAAGTAGAGAGGGTTTAGGATCGATCGTAGACGCATCCTTGGGGCCCGATTTTCCATTTGATAGTATAGCAAAAGTAGCTGCTATTGCTTCAATGTGTGTTCAACCAGAGGTATCACACAGGCCTTTTATGGGTGAGGTGGTTCAGGCCTTAAAACTCGTACGTAATCAGTGTGATGAAACGAGAGAATGGCGTTCTGGAAGTTGTAGCCAAGAGGATATGTCGATAGAAATGGGAGCTAGGAATAGTACCAACTCAGACCAACTGCCAGATCATTTACTTACTCAATCTCCTGTCTCTAATTATGATTATCCAGTCGATGTCGAGATAAATCTTTCCATGTCAGAGCTACTGAGTTCTTCCGCTAAGTTTGATAGACAAGATTCCGAGACTTTTAGAAGGCATTCTAGCTCAGGACCTCTGAGAACAGGCAAAGGAAAACGGCTGTGGAAGATGATGAGGCGATTGTCCGGGGGCAGTGTAAGCGAGCACGGGGTTCCATTCAGGTTCTGGAATTAATCCCACTAGTGTTGCGTCATACGAACGGAACACATAACGCCTGTTACCTTCAGAATGTTGTTAGTGCAACAAAGCAATGAGATAGCGACAAGAGGAACGATTTTCATTCCTAGAATTGGCAAGTACTGCCCTTCTCACAGGGGTTGAAGATGAGTCTCGTGTAGGATGCATTGGATTGCAATGCATGGCATGCAGCCTGCTAAAGCAGACGTCGCCAAGATGCTTGAGAGTTTTTGGAAGGATTTGAAACTGAACTTCCATCGCCCGCCTCTTCTGGCAGTAGTAAGTGTGATTTAATGTAATAATTTTGAACTTCTTAAGCATAATTGTACAGGAACTGGTCCATAATTGTCTATTCTCTGTTCCTTCAAGGCATGAGATGTTCTTGTCCAAATATGCCTTCTTATGTACATCACATCTACTAATAAATAGTTCAGATCTCTCACATTTCTTGACTGCATAATATTCTCGCCGGAATCCATAGGTTAAGACAGCAGATGGATGGCTGCAAATGTTGCATTTTTGGAAGGGATCTAAATGTAATTTCCAACATTTGACTGGGGTAAAGTATAAATATGTTATTTAAGAGGATGTAATTAACCCAAATCTCTTATTATCTGTAAGGTTCTACTGGGACGAAAGGATTTGGATTTGAACGAGTGATCAAACGGTTTCAAATTAAACCATATTAAATACAAATGAAATTCATTGCAGTATTTTTTTCTTTTTCTTTTTTTTGGAAAGGAAATCATGGAATACTATAAATGAAGTTGGGCATCCGCCCTCAAAGTATCAAATAAAGACATGGGAGGTTCGGCACCCTCCTGAACAGGACATCGTGCGAGATAGCGAGCAACCATATTAGCTGACCTACGCACAAAAGAAAAAGAAAAGCTCCTACAAGCAGGAATAATAGGACTAATATGAGATGAATCCAATTCTGTGGAGCGAAATCTTTTGGATTGATGCAACCAATGTTCTAAAACTCAATTCGGACCACTCGAATCGCTGGCTCGCCAACAAAATGGGTCCGACAAAAGGCAAAAATGGGTGGAAGCCAAAAACTGTGTTATTTTGAGAGAATCGGCCGACCCGATGGTCCGACCGCCGAATCGGTACCAGGTCATGCGAACCAGTTTGGTCTTGGCCTGTTTTAAAACATGCTTAAATCCCAATTTTCTTCCACTTTCTTTTTATGATTTTGATAATTAGAATAATTAGTGTTGGACGCTTATTAGCTTTTTAATGTTTTGGAACTTGTATTTTGAGTGTGCCTTGACTTTTATTATTTGAATTTTTTGTATTTTTATGCTACATTTATTGTATTAGGCTATTACATATCTATTTTATTTATTTTATAATTATTTATTATATATATGACATCATTGATTCGACCACGATCGGACCAACGGTTGAATCAGTAACTCGTAACCCACTGAATTTTCTTATTTGATGACTGGTTCGAATTTTAAAACACTGGATTCAACAATCCCATTGAAATTCACAGCATAAATCCATAGCTAGCCTAGCACTGAGGGCTTCTCCATGTTCCGCGTATTACTAAAATTACCTCAACTAAGAGCCCTTGGAATAGTATGTTGAATGCAATTTACCTCCTGTAATATTTGAAATGAGTGAGAAAAGAATTAATAAATAACTTTCTTATGTTTCAAAAAATGAAGCAAGTTACTCCTTTATCAACAGTTTAGATATGAACTACTTTGCGTCATTTTAACAAATACAAGGGATAATTTGCTCTTTTATTTTTTTATAGAGAGTTTTTTCCGCTTATTTCTCATATGACAAGAGGTTAAATTGCATTTTTTCGAATACAACTACTATTGAAAAAATCTCTGAGTCATACTTATGTTTTGAAATCAACAGCTAACAATATTAAAAAATTACTATTAACAATTTTGGAAATCAATTTGCAAAACAAACATGGTAGAACAAATCAAAATAACAAGAAGTTAGATATGTCGTTTAATAGAGATGTAAATAGAGAGCTTAGCTAAAGAGTTACAACTCGTTGTTCAATCCAGACATCAACCAAATCAGAAAAAATTCTGTTTACCTTGAAAAAATCATACTCTTGTATAATTGTGCACTGGGTATGAGACAACTGCTTTCAGGATAAAAAGATTTTATTTTTAGTATTGCACTATACTGAAAAACCTCTAGAACAGTACCACTTCGCCACAAGAGCTTAAGAACAACCTTGGATTTGTAAAGAAAACCTAGTAGTAAATGAAAGAGGATTTTCGGGTGAGTTTCATATGTTGGTGTTTGAGTTCTATTTTTCAAAATTATTTTGAACGTTGGTTGAATTAGTGACCTGATTCTAAATTAAGTGAATAAGCCAATTTCTTAAACTCATAATCTTTCATATGAACATTGAAAGAAATACCAATATCTCAATGAAAATTCTTACAGATCGAATTTAGCAATATTTAAAATAATTATATAATAGGTATAATTACGATATTATTGATCTAATCGTTGTTCACTCGATAATTAAATTTGTGACCCTTCATCCAATTAATTTTTTGATTCGATGATCGGTATAAGGTCCTTGACTATTCATGCACTAATTCAACGTCTTATATTGTAAGCTAATTGAATCGAATTCATTTTCTACTTCTACAATCTTTTAATTTAAATAATTGAGAGTTGACTTAACTATTAATTTTACCATATATATATATATATATATATATATTGTTGCCCTAAACCCAATGCCCCAAGTTGTCACTTGGTTGGCTTCAAAATTTACCAATATCAATATAATTTGTGCACATTAATTACGAGAGTGTTTAAGTCAATTTATAAGCTTTTAAAAATATTTTATAAAAATATAAAAAAAATTATAGATTAAAAATATGATGTTAATAATTTATAAACTCTTTTACAAAAATATAACATGTTCCCATTTTTTTTTAATATTTTAATAAGTTACCTCGATTTTAATTCTATTCATTGTAAAATTATCATTACTAATATTTTACAAATTTTATGATTTTATTTTATTCAAATACTTTAAAAAAAATTTATTTATAAATAAAATTTAACTTCTTATATATTCTAAAAATATCTTATTAAATATTTATGAGTTTATAAAATATTTTAAATAATTTTACCCAAACAACCTGTAAATTAAAAATACCCTAGCACCCCAATGATGAATTTTTAATTTAAAGATTATGGCTAAGACGGAGGTTTTATAAACAAGTTTGGGATCATGTATTTGAGTCCCATCGAACGTGTGAATATTGTGAATTATTCTATATATTATTTTCAATAATATTGATATATTAATTGAATAAAAATATTACTTAATATATCGAGATGAGTTATTATAATTTATGTAAAGTTATTTGTATAAAAAAAAATACCCAACACCTTACAAACGAATATAAAGGAATCAAATTGGCAAAAACTTACTATAAAATAATTAAATTAGTGAAGGGAAGGGAAAGACGTAATAGTTACAGTAACATGGAAATGAAAGAAAAAGCGCGTTTCCCCATATTCGCACACACCAAGACAGTGAAAAGAAAACGCCGTTTACTCCACGAAGACACCAGCCCACCAGCAGCTTGAAAACTGGCGGGGCGTAAGGCTTTCGTACAATTCATTCAATGCTAACTGGGCTGGCTCCAAGAAATTCCCGCATAAGCATGCTTTACTTCCACCCGTAGCTGACCAGCCCACAAATTTTCTTCCCCTTTTGTCACGGTTATATACACTCCAACTCCTCATTGCTGTTGTGTGTGAAGTGAAGTTGGTAATGGGAGAAATTGGGCGGATGATGATGATCAACACATTCTGGGTAGTAGTAGTGGTGGAACTACTGATCAAAGCGTCGCCGGCAAATGGGTTTTATCTTCCCGGCGTTGCGCCGCGTGATTTTCAGACGGTGAGTCTCCTCTTCTTTTTATGCACGCCCAAAAGGCATTTGCATAAATTCTTGGTGTTCTCGATTTCAAATGTGGGCTAGTGTGTGTGTGTGTGTGTTTTATGATATCTGTTGTTGATATGTGGGTAGTTGTTTGCATATTGAGAATAGAGTGCGAGTTTTGGAAATTAATGGCTGTAAGAGTGATATGTGTTTTCAATTTTAGTAGAAAATATGTGTTTTAATTTTGTATAGGTTTTCATGTGAGATGAGAATGTGTTTGGATTAGTTAACAAGATTGTAGTTTATATTGAAGAGTAGTGTTAAATTAATATATTGTCAGTGAGAATACATATTATGTATATGATTTTACTTCAAGTACTGTCTGAAAAAGAACACAAAAAACAGGCCCGTGTTTTCACTAGTCATGCGACGCCGCATTTCACTGAGCAAATAAATATTATCAGCTTGATGAATCGTGTTTGTGGGTGCTGATGCTGCTTGTGAAGTTTCTTGATATCAATCTATTGATTTTTTCCGTTCATTGATAATTTTGATAATGATTCTATTTTAAATGATATGCAGGGGGAAGCTCTTGAAGTGAAAGTGAACAAACTTTCCTCAACAAAGACACAACTGCCGTACGACTACTATTTCTTGAGTTATTGTAAACCTCCAAAGATTAGGAATAGAGCAGAAAATTTAGGAGAAGTTCTTCGAGGTGATCGGATCGAGAATTCTGTATATAGTGTGAGTATGCTGTTTTATTCATAAAAAGGACTTCTCTTTATAAGCTTATGGTTTCGTTTTGTATCTAATTTTGTTCAATATCTACTCCAGTTTAGCATGAGAAAACCAGAATCATGTAAAATAGCCTGCCGAGTGAAACTTACTGCTGCATCTGCAAAGAGCTTCAAAAAGAAGATTAATGATGATTATCGAGTCAATATGTAAGTTCTTGATCATTCTGGAAACATTTAGTTGTAGAAGCGTGTATAAAGTCTCTGTCATTGAACTTTTCATTCTTCTTTTGAAAAGGTTAAACAGTCTAGTTAGTTTCCAATGGACAAGCTTGCTATGAATTTCAGTTTTATCACAATAATTTTCACTTCCCAATACACGTAGATTGGTAGCTCAGGTCAGATTTTTGTTAAATTCATTTCTTACAGTTTTTGTATAAAGTTTATTTCTAAATTGCCATATAGGATTCTGGACAATCTTCCAGTTGCAGTTGTTCGGCAGAGGAAGGATGGAGGTGAGCGGAGAATTTATGAACGAGGGTTTCAAGTTGGATTTAAAGGGAAATATTCTGGAGTAAGATTCATTTATGTTTACCAGGACTCTTATTATATGAACTTCTTGTATTTTAATCTTGATTGGTGATTGTTATATTTGGCACCAGAGCAAAGATCAGAGATATTTTATAAACAACCATCTGAACTTCAAAGTTAAGTATCACCCTGATCCTGACGCTGACGCAGCTCGTGTTGTTGGTTTTGAGGTCACTCCTCTAAGGTTTGTTCTATATCTTCAGCTGTTTCCTTGGACAATGAAATGTGTGTTGATTATACATTCTTTTTCAGCCATTCCGAGTGGTTCTCCTATCCCAATTCTGCTTTTATCTTTCTTATGTTAATTTGTAAAGAACTGCCGCAGACTTCAAGTCTAAACAAGCAGCATGATCAAGTTATATAATTATGAATCTATCTTTTGGTAGGAAGTTTAGAGAATTGACTCCGTTCACCATATAGCTAATTGGAGATTAAAGCTTCTGTTTAGTATTCAAACTCCTTACTTTTCATTTTTTACTTGACTATTGCCACCAGTATCAATCACCACTACAAAAAATGGAATGAAAACAACACAGAGTTGTCAACATGCAAACATGGTATTCAAACAGTACTTCAACCAGGTATACTTCCTCAAGAAATTGATGCGGACAAGGAGATAGTATTCACCTATGATGTTTCTTTCGAGGTTTGCCATCTTAGTATTTCCAGTTCCAATAATTCCTTGTTTTCCTTTCTCAAGTTCTTAGAGTTGTTCCTTTGGCAGTCTAGTGATATCAGATGGGCATCTAGATGGGATATGTACCTTCTTATGAATGATGATCAGATTCATTGGTTCTCCATTATCAATTCCTTGATGATTGTCCTTTTCCTATCTGGCATGGTTGCTATGATCATGGCAAGAACACTATATAGAGACATTGCCAAGTATAATCAGCTGGAGCAAGACGAGGTGCAGGAGGAAACCGGGTGGAAGCTAGTGCATGCCGATGTCTTCAGACCACCATCCAATTCCAGCTTATTGTGTGTGTATGTTGGGACGGGAGTCCAAGTCTTTGGAATGACCTTTGTGACTATGATATTTGCAATGCTCGGATTCCTTTCACCTTCTAATAGAGGGGGGCTGATGACGGTTATGGTTTTCTTGTGGGTTTTTATGGGCTTATTTGCTGGCTATTCTTCTGGTTACCTCTACAAAATAGTCAAAGGCACAGACTGGAAGAAGATCTCTCTAAAAACAGCATTCATGTTCCCGTCTGTTCTTTTCGCCATCTTTTTTGTTCTGAATGCCCTGATATGGGGGGAAAAATCTTCTGGGGCTGTGCCTTTTGGGACAATGTTTGCTCTTGTACTGTTGTGGTTCGGCATATCACTGCCATTGGTTTTCTTAGGCAGTTTCTTGGGGTTCAAAACCCCTGCACTAGAGGACCCCGTCAAAACCAATAAAATTCCTCGGCCAATTCCCCTGCAGCCATGGTATATTCACCCACTTTTCGCCATGCTTTTTGGAGGAATCCTTCCATATGGTGCAGTCTTTGTCGAGCTCTTCTTCATACTGACATCTGTGTGGCTGAATCAATTTTACTACATCTTCGGCTTCCTCTTCCTAGTGTTTGTAATTCTTTTGGTCACTTGTGCTGAGATAACCATAGTATTATGCTACTTTCAGCTATGTAGCGAAGATTACAGGTGGTGGTGGAGATCCTACTTGAATTCTGGAGCTTCAGCACTATACCTTTTTTTATACGCAATCTTCTATTTCTGCACTAAGCTAGAAATCACAAAGCTCGTCTCAGGCATTCTCTACTTCGGCTACATGTCTATCATTGCTTATGCCTTCTTCATTCTTACCGGGACAATTGGCTTCTGCGCCTGCTTCTGGTTTGTTAGGAAGATTTACTCGTCTGTCAAGATCGACTAGTTGGCTGGGCAACATATCTGGTACATTGTTGATAGAGTAAAAGAGCAGATGTTTAACTAGGACCAAAGATGGAGGAAGCGATGCTGCATTCAGTTTCAGATTTTTGGTAAGATTACACCATTACAGCAGATTAAAAAATCATCTTTATCTCTCAAGAACCTGCAGTTTTTCCAATGCGTTGAGGATCGCTTTCTGTTGTCGAATTGAAAACCCTCTGTTGGCATACTGTACTGGAGTATCTATTTCTATTCATTACATGAACTTTGATAACGCTTTTCTTGTAGACTGATTAAGTGAAATAGTTGCAATTGAGAAGGCTTCCTTACTCAATGAATTCAGGTTTAATGATAATTTTAAGCTATATTTGTATACAAGGATTTGAATTCGAGGTAAGAATTTAAAAAACGTATTTTAATTGAGTTCATATCACAAGAATTTGAAATTTATCATTATTTCACGAGACATACTTCAAAATGGAGTTGAAGAACAACTATATTCTTCGTAATATAAAAAATTATCCAAACAAAATCGAATGATTTCACATTCAAAACTTAAAATCTACATCTTTAGATCTATCAATCTAAGTACAATCTAAAATTAGGGATAGAGCGTGATGTGAGGAAGGGGCATCAGGATATCGAAGTAAGCCATACTTTAGCTATTGTATCTCATCTTTTCTATGCAGATTAGTTAACGATTTGGGTAAATTACAACGAGCTCCCAAAGGTTTGATATAGTTTTTAAATATCTTTTGTTGTTTGAAAAATTATCAGTACCCCTGTTTTTTATGATTATTCAACATCTAACTCAATTTCTTAGTTTCCGTTAGGTTTTCATCCACTCTTATGATAGAATTGATCAAAATGCCATTGTGGGATATAAATTCTAATTTTACTTATTCTTTAAATTTTTTTAATGGATTACGCGAACAATTTTACAAATTTTCAAAATTTTTCATCCACCTCATTAGATTTTTTTTTATAATTTTTTATTCTTTTTAAAATAAAAATAAAATATGACAAGGGCAAAGTTTATAATTCAAAATCTCAATCCAAAGATTATATAATTTTATTAAATATTAAAAAATTATTAATACTTTTTAAAATAATAAAATTTATAATTACATAAAATCTCAAATTAAATTGTTGTAATTTATCCTAGCAATTTTTGTGGAGCAGTGTGGGAGATGCCATTAAATTATTTGTTGGGTTCTCTTTTTGGGGTTCCCAGAGAGGCCTAAAACGTTCCAATTAACAAAACATACGCATTCCTTTTTGTCAAATATCTTCCTCCAAATGTTGTTTTAAAAAAAATCCTAATCATAACTCATCTTCTGATTATTTTATATTCTTAATTATATATTTAGATTAATCTATCAATTAAAAATATATTTTAAAAAAATTTTATATCGAGAAATTTGATATGACATTAATGGATTAAAAGATTTCTCAAAAACAATTTAAAAAATAAACAAAAATCACTAAGATTTTTTTAATAATTTCTTTTAAAATACCATGTGTAGAACAATTAAGACTAGCTGCAATTTAATTGGTAAAAGTGAGGCCTCTTGGATTTGATCCCACCAATATATGAGTATTAGTTTACATTAATATTAAATAGTTATGATATTTTATATTGATACAATGTTATTGATGTTAATCATGATATATTAATTGTTAATAAATTAAAATTGCGATATAATTGTAATCGATATTGATGTACACAAAAATGGGCTGACTCAAAGAGGCTTAAGTAGTCCAAAAAGAAGAAAGTGATCATAAAAGTCCAACTGAATACAAGGCTGAAGCTGCCCTTGGAAGGCCTAGTTCGAACAAGGACCCAGGGTGCCCTTAGGTAGCCTAGTCTGAGTAGAGCCTTTAGGGAGTTCAGCAGAATGCTTATGGGAAATCGATTTTTAAAAAAAATCTAATCGGCTCAGACCCAAAAGAGCTTCATAGAGCTTAAGTATTTGGAATCCCCTAACCAAATTCAAGCCTCACATGGAGTCCACGAGTAACATAGGTGGCGTCCACGTAAAACCTCTAAGGGCATACCCCATAGAATCAGATAAGGACGTGCCGCCTTAACAGTGACACGTTACACCCCCAATTGGAAGTAACCTCTAAACTCAAAAAACTTGGACTCTGTCATGAGAAAGACGTATTCTCAGCCACCTCACCGAAAATTTGGAAAGGTATTCTTCAAGATACACTTATCTGCATCGGGCTCGCAACCCCCTCCCCCCCACCTTCCCCCGAGCACCAACGGATCCTCCAATCGGACCAACCTTTTGGAGATAACCTTCCACCAAATTTGTAAGGAATTTAGCGTTACCTATGCTACAACTCTAACTGAAAGATAAAAAATATTTATCTACTAAAAAATATACTTTAATATTAATCTCTTATTTGTATATAAAAAAAAAAGGAAAAAGAATAACACTATCGATTTCACTCATTTGCACTCTCTTAATGCCTAACATTATATTTCCTTACTATCTATTTCAAGTGTACCCAAATATTATTTTTTTTCCTCTCGCATCAGATATAAGAAAACAAAAAAAACAACCAAAACTAAAAAAATTATAAAAATGAAACCAAACCGGGCCCACAAGCTCTCTACTAAAACGGATATAAAATTACGTATGGATGAAGTTAAATAGTCCAATTTGACATAGAAGAATAGCAGGAATAAGTTGTACTTTTTGTCGTTTGTGCTGCAAAATCCCGTTATTGTAAGTTGCCACATTGAACACGCGTCTTTGGTTTCTTTTAAACGCGCTTCTAAGTGATGAATTTGGGCGGTGCATGTGAGCAAGAAGACAAAAGAAAGAACACAAAGCACAAAAAGAGAAAAATAAGCATTACAATGGGAATATGACATTATTTTGGATTATGTATAATTACTTTATCAAATCTCATAAATCATTTATTTATTTATTCTTTTAAAATAAAACTGACAAAATCATACGGAAGTCGCGTTTCCTCTTAAATCTGATATAAATTATTGAGATTCCATATATTTAAAACAAGATAAGAAATTATTTTTAATTGTGCATTTAATTAAATAATAATACCAATCGATCGTAATATATGAAACGTGTTGAATAATAAATTAAAATATTGATGCTACCTATTTTATTTTTTTTAATAATGAGCTGTTAAATTATATTCATATAAGAATCTGAACAAATAAATATATATTTTAATATATATATATATATATATATATATATATATATATATATATATATATAAAAATATATATTTATTTGTTCAGATTCTTATATGAATATAATTTAACAGCTCATTATTAAAAAAAATAAAATAGGTAGCATCAATATTTTAATTTATTATTCAACACGTTTCATATATTACGATCGATTGATTTTACTAAATTTACTGATATTAATAAAATAAAATATATATTTACCTCCGGTTGACTTTTTACTGATTTATTGCAGGTAAAATAAATATTTTTATGAACAAATTACCCTCATGTGTGTTTACGCATTAATGCATATGATGAAGTATATCTTCACAGTTATAAAGAGAGTTTAGTTTGAACAAAATTATTGACCTGCAATAAACTAGCAATTAATCGAGGATAAATATCAATTTTAGTTCAATTTATTTTGTTAATATCACCAAATCTGATGAATTTAACTAACGGAGGAACTTATTTGTTTGACAGAAGTAAATATTAGGGGTTTTAAATATAATTTTTCAAAGTACAAGAGATCTACGTGTAATTACACCAAATCTCAGGAGAGAGGAGTGTAATTATCCCTTATTTTTATTCTATTTTTACAAGATCCATACATAAATTATATTCATTTATATATATATATATATATATATATGTTTATCTTTAAATTTCGGGAAATATGCTTTTTGAATAAAATGCATGTTTTTAGATTCCTCTCGATATAAGACCTATAAAACAAAAAGAATTATAAGAATCATATTGAGATGATCCTAATTATACTCCTTCAATACCTAAATTAGATAGCTAAGTTAGAATAAACGTAAAATGGCTGAGGTCGTAAGAAATAATAAAAATATTAAAATTGTAATTGAAGTATGAAAAAAGACGAATATTTAGGAATATTTTAAAATTTTATGTGAACTACAAACTTAAAAGTTGCTCAATTAATTACTGTCAAACCATACAAATTTAGATTTGGATCTTATCAAAGCGGTTTCGAAACAGACACAATAAAAATGTGACTTAAACCTATCCACAATTTGAAATAGGTTAGGAGTGGTAGATTATTGTACGACATTAAAGAGATTATTCCCACGTCATGTACACTACTTTTTTATTTTCAAATATAATGTAATTTAGGGTAAATTATAGCTACTTCTATCAAAATTTGATATTATTATAAATACCTCATCATTATTTAAAAAATTATAAGTACTCTTCTGATTTTAACATAGGGTCCATTTTGTTAGCTTTTATTAGATTTTCATAGAATTTTTATGATCAACTAAGCAAAATGCATTTTTGGACTATAAATTTTTTATCTACCCTTAAATTTTTTTATACTTTTAAATATTTTTATTTTTAAAGTATTTCAATTAAGGTAATGATATTGGCCAATTTACTATTTAGGATTTAAATAATTATTTTTAATTTAAAAAAAATACTTATAATTTTTTGAATAATAAAAAAATATTTATAATTATATCAAATTCAATAGAAGGTGACCACAATTTTACTCTATAATTTAATTTTAAAAAATGATACATGTCGTCAAGGAGATACACTAGGGTGAGTGAGATCGCCACTTCTTTCTCTCCGTCTTCCCGCCATTTTGCGCCTTTGTTGCCACGTCATCACATCGCCATCTGCCCGGACACGTGGCAATCCAGCGTCCACCTGCTCTCTGACACTCCATAAATGAATAACTCCCAACCCCACCCCCACCCCCACGCAGACGACACCCACTTTTGTATTTTGCACTCAAACCGACGCCGTATGCTCCCAGTGCCGCTGCAGCGCCATTCTCATTTCGAAAATGCACACCCCCTCCTCCTCTGTATGTATTTTGCGTGAGAGCTGAAACCCCAACTCCAAGATTCAAGAATCCTCTCTCTCTCTCTCTCTCTCGCTCTCTCCCACACACATACACAGAGAGAAAGATCGCACGCGGATGGAAATGGAAGAGGGTAGCTGTAGTACTACCGGAAATGGGGTTGTCGTGGGCGACGAGGCGCAGGAAGACGACAACAGCGTGATGGATTCGTGGCTTATCGTCGACGACGACACGGCTTCGGAGCTATCGAAGCTTCTAGACTTGTTCGGGACGCCTCCGCCCCCCATAAAGGTGAGGTTCATCGACGACCCCTACTCCACGTCACTGATATTCCAGTCGTCGTCGGCTTACGTCACCATCAACGGAAATGAGGAGTCATGCGGCTCCTCCTTCTCCGACTCCGATTCCTCCGTCATGGCCAGCATAGACATCGGCGGAGCCAGGAGGTGCAGAGGCCCGTGGGTGCTTGACTGTGCGGAGGCTCGTGAGTGGTGGATGGAAGGGGGTATTGTCGGGGAGGCGGACTGGGACGTGGAGTTGGAGGGGTTTCTCCCCGGGGGATGCGAGTATGCCGATGACAGTGAAGATGCAACGTGGGTAGAGTTTCTTGAAGAAATATTCGGCCAACTGAAAGAAGAAACAGCAAAAGAAAAAATAGTTGACTAGGGTTTTGACCCATTTAGGGAGAAGAGGGCAGAATCAGAATGTGAGTACAGCATTTGTTGTTAGTGGTTTTTGCTTTGAATACGCATTTTGAGCAAACGAATTTGTGAAGACAAAAGTTGAAGTTTCTACCAAAAGGGCCCTTTCATTTGGTTCATTCTTTATTTCTTTTTAATCTTTTCTTTTCTTTCTTCTTCTTCTTCTTTTTCTCTTAATCAATTTAACATATCAAAATTCTTCATATTTTGGGTTTGCTAAAATATACTGCTCTTGGGATGATTGTGATTTTGATCCTTAAACTAATTTGAGATTGTAGCTTTGATTATTAAACTATTGTTTTTTTTTAGGTTTTTCATTAATAAAATCATTAAAATTAATGAAAATTTCATTTGAAAGAGAAAAGATAGCAATTTTTCCTTTGTTTTGTGGTATTTCTTAAGTTCTCGTCCAATGAGCCATTCTTTTCCATTTTTCTTCAAGTTTTAAATAGAGAAAAATCACAACAATGAATTTAAGCAACAAATTAATCTTAACCAATTTTCTATATGCTCTTAACTTTAACTTTCTTTTATTTATTTTGTCTTTTTTTTTAAATTTTTAAGGCCAAATTATTTTATCCCCTTATGTTTTCCCAAATTAGTTATCCCAGTGTTTTAAAAATAAGTTGAAAGACCCCATGATTTAGAAAACCCCGCATAAAATCCCTCTTCAGAAGGTGGATTACACGTGCCCTTAATGCAAAATGGATTGATTTTTGACGGATTTTAACCCCTTCTTGGAATAAAAATGACTAATATACCCTTTTTGACTTATAATCCTAATTCAAGAGGCCGCTACAAATAATCCTAATTGTCAAATTCAGTGCCTACAAGTTGGAAGAAAACTCTCCCGACCATGAAATGCCTAAAATTTCAAGAAGTTCTACTCCTAAACCCTTTTCTTACTCGAAATTTATTACTTCATTTAATAAGCATTACTATGTTGAACTAAGAGTGGTATTCGTTCCCGTGCTATATTTTGCACTAATAAAAAGTTGATAATTCTACTGGCTACGAACCTTAATAAGTTGCTCTCAGGAGCACTCCTACTAGTTTCGAGCCCTAATAAGCCACCCTTAGAAGATGCACTCGGGCCTTAGTAAGCCACCCTTAACTGGCATCTTCTAGGTTATAAACTTTAGCAAGTTCCCATCGAGCAACACATTTTCTTAGCTTTGAAGGCTGCAAGTTACTAGCATACATATGATGGATTACCAAACCGTATTATCTTTATACTCGTATTTTTCGCGCTCTAACATTTGCTTACTTCAATTTTACAACAGACTAGCTAAGCTGCCTGGAAGGGAAGCCCATTACATTGTAGCTTAAGAAGGGAGGCTTGAAGCAGGTAATACTCCTGGATAGAATTACCTTGAGGATGCTGGCAATCCTGCTTGAACAACATAGTAACGCATACAAGAAAGCATTGCTTCAAAACATCATACCATCTGGCAAGTCATGCGATGTTGCTCCTAGCAAAAATATGCTGCCTAGCTAAACTTAGCTAAGTGTTGCTTGTTATATTACACCAACTTATTTGCTAGGAATACTCATCGAATGGAAACACCTAATATCTACTTTAAAGAAAAACATATTTTGCATGCCAGATGGGCATATTTGACTTTTTATTTGATGAGTTTTTTATGCATGTATTAAGCATATTGAGATATCCCAATATCCTACTGTTGCAGAAAGTAGTACAAAAGGCATACCAACTGCCCCCATATTTATATAGAAAATACATCAACAACATAACATGGAGATAAAAACACAAGTAGCAAGGCATGTTTACAACAAGTGAGTAGAAGAAGTAAAATTAGTCGGGCATAAACTAGTTATAAAAATAAATTGTTTTTCATGACAGGAGAGAGGCTGATCAAGAAGACCCTGCTACCAACTTAGTCCCCTTCATTTCGGAAAAGGGAATATTTTCTTCACCGGCAGGAGGTGCAGTCCTGCTTAGCACTCTAGCACCAAAAGAAAGACGACTTCATCTACAAGATGGTCTGCTCCAACTGAACATGCTGCTGCCGATTAACCCTCTCTAGCTCCTCAACTCTCTTAAAAACATGCTCGGGCTAGGGACGATATTCAGGCCACAAAGCATTTGACTTACACTTGATTGAATTAAATTATTTTGTTGTCAATTACCTTGTTGAGGTGGGAAGGTAAGAGAGTAAGAGCTTTGGCTCAAGCCAAGTCGTCCACATAGGTCCTACTAGTGGATTTGGACCCTTTCACACGTGGGCTGCCACTATTTAGTGGGTGGCAAGTGGTGTCACGTTTTAGTATTATAATATATATAATAATAATATGGGTATTATATATATATAATAATATAAATGAGAAAAGAAAACAGTACGTATACAACCTTTGGAGAAATAGAATTGTTGAAACAGTACATGGATTATGTGCATATTATATGTATGTATTAACATGATTTATTTTAAGTGTAATATTTAGAAAAGATATAGTTATAGTTTCATTATAGAGTGTTACACCTTTAATCTTAGAATTTTCGTGAAAACCTTTTAACCATTGTGGTACGGGTAGATCTTGATAACCATCAATGTGAATATATATATATATATATATATATATACTTCCATATATATATATATATATATATATATATACTTCCTCCAATTTACTTTCAAGCCCTATTTTGAAGTTTAAGGAGATATATGTCTTTCTAAATTTTTTTAGATTTATTCATTCTTCCAATTTGAAGTAAGATATATCAATTTTTTCTTTTAAATTACAAGCTATTTTCATCAATAGAACTCTCAAAAACATTAATTATATTTCAAAAAGACTCTGTTTTAGAAGATCATAAAATACATATCAGCCAATATATACATATATATATATATTGAGCGAATCAAATATAATTACAATATGGAATTCATTTATCAACAAGCAATATATCAATTATCAATATAAAATAGGGATAGTTTGGTTAGGAAAAGAATTGTTTGACCTACAATAAGTCAGTGATAAGTCAATCGAGAAACAATATGGATTTTCATTCAAATTTTTTTTGCTAGTATCAACAGATTCAATAAATTGTGACTAGCAGCGAGATCTATATATTAGACAGAAACAAACTTAAAGAGCATTAGATGTAATTTTCTATATTACGAGAGCTTTACGTGTAATGACACCAAACCTCCGAAAAAAACAATGTAATTATCCCTATAAAATATTTATAACTAACAAATAAAATAGACCAACGTACACACGTTGATAGCAGTAAAAAATCAACAACAACAACTAAACTAGGCCTTATAAAGCATATCAATCATTATATTCAAATTCCAAATTTACTAAGCACTGAATATTTATATCATTCACAATATCATGATATATATAAAAACAAAAGCGAAAACGAACAGCATTTACTAGTTTCTGATGTTGCATCAACATGCTATTCATACAACATCACAGTTACAGTGTCTAAGAAGCCTGTTGGCTTCTCTGATCCCACTAAGGTAAGCTCCATGAGTAGTGGAGTAGTGTGTTCCGTGTGTGGCTTCTCCTGCAAAAGGAATTTGCAATTGTGATGGAAGGGAATCAAGATAACTGCTGTTTTGTGGCAATGGCTCTGCCAATGCATCCATATCATCTCTACTTGATCCAACTGCTACGTAGCTGTATGATCCCAAGAAGAGAGGATCACTCCCCGACTCACTCATCAATACTTTATCAAACTTCACTTGCTTGCATTCTCCAGAATCCTCACTTCCATCTAGTGATTTCTGGCAAGTGGAGTTCACTTGGGGATGTGATTTTGATGATAACAGGTTTGAGACGGTGGTTGAGAACCCGTTGATGATCTCCTCGTTGCTCAGAGATTCGACTTCAAGGGCCTTCTTCCCTGCAAACCATGACAGCACAACTCTTGAATTGCAGTAAATTGGATACAGCCAAGATGCCGCCCTCATCCATCTGGGAATCTTGGGGTCCCTTGACTCAGAATCTGGTGGATGAAAAACCATTTGCAAGAAGGGGAATTTGAAATCATTGGTTTCTTGATAATCGGATTGCAGTTGCAAGAAGACCTTATCCACAAGCCCATATCCAAGCCTGGAAATCGCTTGAATCTTGTGACTACGCAATGGAGGAATGAACATATTGCAATCTTGGCGAATCCCACGTTTGAGAACTCCAAGTGAGACAGTAACTATTACATGATCAACCGATATACTTGATCCATCACTAAAACGCAGCTTCACCGGCCTACCGCCGTCCCCATTTCCCATTCGCAATTCGTGGCTGCAGCCACCCGGTTGCCATTCGATTTTCTCCACTATACGGCCTAACTGAATCGTCCCAGCAGGTAAAACAGAAGCCAAAGAATCAATCACTCTGGAGTAACCTCCAGCTATAGTTATCTCTTCCCCTGAGAGCATTTCATACTCGGTCTCTGCATTGTAATCCAGAGTTCCCAAATCATCTGCTGCCGAATAAGCCTTGCGAGCGCGTTCATGCATGGCAAAAACCCCTTCTTCCAGCGATTTCCTGCTCCAATTCCCAACCCCATCGAGTGGTTTCTGATCTTTCACAAAACCCCAATAAGCCTCCAGGCCCCCCCTAAGGAAAGATCCAACACTCAGATTTCCAGGGCCACAATTGCTCCAACAACGCTTCACTATTTCAGAGCTTAAACCATCTTCATCAACGGATCGTCCTTCAATGAATTTCAGCAGATTCTTGAAAAGGGTCGAGATCGGTTGAAGAAACGACGGATCAAGCTCATATCCACCTTCTGCTACGTGATTTGCTTATGAGAAATAAGCCATCCATGCCCTCCCAGGGCTGGTGAGAGTGGAGCAAGGCTGATTCTTGAGCGATTTTGTAGACTGGGCTGCCTTGGATTCCGTAGATCCAGGTTGCCCCTAGCTCAATCCGGTCACCGCAGAACTCCGACGAGTTAATCCGGCCGCCGACCCTGGTTCCACCCTCCACGACGCAGAGCTCGAAGAGTTGCTTCGAGTTTGTACATTTGAAGAGCTTGTTAGCGGCGACGAGCCCTGCCATTCCGGCGCCAATTATCACAATTCTCGGCTTTCTGCTCACCATTTTTTGATCTTTTTCTTGGTACGCTATCTCTGACTGGCTTTGCTATAAAGTATACATATCAGAGACGGCAAAAGGGACTTTGTAGAGGTGAACGCTTATTGCACCATGACTTGGGTTTTAAAATTTAGCTCCATCTGTGCAGTAGACGTCAACGAAAAGGGTGTTTAGCTTATTTAAATTACTTCATCGTCATAGTTATATGATAGTATTGCTTGATATTGAGTACCATAAATGCCTCCCGAACTAGGGGTCTAAGAGAAAAACGAGGCAAAGTATCTTGAATATTCCATATTAATGGAAGTAGCAATTGTTGCTTATCTTGCTAGTACATTCATGGGCTCAGTTGGACTTCAGACCTACTAAGAAATATGATTTCTCGATACCCCATAAGAAGGTGACCGAAGTTTGATAAAATAGTGGGAGATATTTAAAGAATAAAGATATTTTTATAAATGAATGCTTACACTATGCTATTTGTCTCTTGTAAATACTTTTTGAAAAAATTAAAATATCCACTTGCATCAATTCTTGACACACACTAACTCACGAGCTCTAACTATATTGATTGGCTTTGAAATCTGAAAATTCTCATTGAAAGCAAAAAAGGAACTTATGTCCTCGAGTCCACACCAAAGCCTAATCCCCCTGAAGGTTGATAGGAGGAAGAGCTTAGAGAATATCACAAGCAAGTTGATGATAATCTTGAAGCTCGGTACTACATGCTAGCATCCATGTTAAATGAGCTTCACAAACAAGTGAATTATAAGCTTGTTCTCTTGGTTGGTTCGTCATCAACCCCTAAGGCCTTAAAGACGAAAAAGGAGAAAGTGAAGAAAGGGAGACATTCTCTGAAGAACAACAATAACAAAGACACTCACGCTAGGGTTAAGAAACAGAACTCACAAGAAAAAGTATCACAATTGGGGAAAATTTGGGCATTGGAAGAGGAATTCCAAGAGTACCTTGCAGACTTCGGATTTTTCTGATATATTCTTTATTGAAATTAACTTATCAGTTAATGATGCTTATAGATATTAGATACTGGTAGTGGAGCTCACATATACAATGACATGCAGATGATGACAAGGATAAATGAGTGATGTAAAGGAAGCACCATCCTTAGGCTTGGAAATGGCGCAACCTTTGTTACAGTACCCATAGGAATGGTTTACTTAGTAGTAGGAGAAAATATGAGTTTAGTTCTAAATAATTGTCTTTATGCATCGAATTTGATTATAAATATAATCTCTATTTTCATTTTGAATCAAGAGGGACTCTTTTTCTATTTCTAATGTAAATTGTTCCATATATAAGTCTAGTTCTTATTTTTGCAAAAACACATTAGACAAATAATTTGTATACTATTACTCCTAACATCGCCATGTTGTAAATTCAACAAAAAAAAAGATGTATAATCAAAATAACACACAATATGGCATGCACGACTTGGACATAGTTCCATTCAGAGGATCACATGTTAGTCACAAATATGTTGCTCAATATTGTCCCTTCAGTAAAGAAATCTCGATAAATGAGCTCCCCATCTAGAAGGAGCCCAATCTGTCGGAGTACGATGAAACCACGGATCCGAAGGACACATGTCCTACTTCAAGAAATAAATTTCAAAATATTTGAAAAAAGAATATTAAAGCTTATAGAATATTTAACATCTTGTGAGATGTGATGAGGGTGTGATATGGGAAGCTTTTTCTATTAAAAAATTAGTCGTCGTTTCACGCAGTCCTCAGTTTGATATCTAGTTTTTGAAAAATATTTTTATCAATTTTACATATTAGCTTATTTTATGAAATATTAATCATACAGAATTTATAAGATCATTTTAGAAAAAGTTAAGCAAAGTTCATCCGGATTTTATAATAGTAAGTTAGTAACCCTCATGAAATAGTTACAAGTCTTAATAAAAAAGAAATGACAAAAGTTCAAACTCCAAATATGCAGAATGGTTTCCTTCAGGTTGTGAATTTTTGGTCAAATTAAGAATTACTCTAACATTTATTTATAAACTTATCAGAACATCTTATAAAATATTAAAAAATATTTAATTCGAGCCCTAAGCAGGTTTGAATTTTTTTATCATTTTTTTTTAAAAAAATAAAAATTGAGTATCAAGTAACATGATACCCAATTTTAAGAATTCGGATCAAGACTGGGTAGTAGAGTCCTACTCGAACTACTCGATCAAGTACCCAATATTAAAAAAAAATCTTTTTTTTTTCGCCTTCCTTCAAATATTCTTCTTCTTTCTTCCCAACAAAAAATCCTTTCCAAATATTCTCTTATTTTCCTTTTCTTCAATAATTTGTAGTTCTCTATCCCCAAAATATCTCAAGAAAAAGGTTAAATCAATCTATCAAAAATCCAAAAATTAATATTTGATGTTTAATTTTCTTATATTTTAGTTTACAATTATTAATTTATTTTTTTTCAATTTATTTAGTATTTTATTATTTAATTTAGTTGATTAAAATTAATTCTTTTAGTTTTAAAATTTTCATTATAATAAACTATCCATCGTGGCGTGTCGTTCCTACATACTTATAATAAATAATTTTTTATATTTTAAAATATATTATAAATAAGAACAAATCATACAAATTAATACATTACATTAAAAAGAAAAGAAAAAACTAATTTATTAGTTAATGTATAATTTAGAAAGTGGAATGAGTTAGTTATTTTATTAGTTGAAGGACATTTTTTTATTTTACAAAAAATTGGTCAGCAGTGTCATTAACTGCCATTTGTGAGTATGAAACCCCTTTCTTTTTATATTAATATAGAAATTAAAATAATATATTGAACGGCCTCTATTTTGTAAAATAAAAAAGAGTACTCAATCTACCCGATGACCCGATTAAATCGAGTATCCAAATTTTGGGTACCGCAAACTTCAAATCGAGGTATTGTGGGTTGTAAAGGACCCGAAATTGGTTTGGATCCTAAGTTTCAGTTGGAAAATAAATTAAATTATTCAACTCTCACTTAAAATCAATTGATAAAAGTGTATTTAATTTAATTTGTTAAACTTAACAAACTTAACTCGAACATATATATATATATAATTCAATTAAGAATTAATTTAAATTTAATTTAAGTTAATAATTAAATCAAATTCAGACATAAATTCGTAAACTTTTCAATAACTCAAATAAAATAATAATACATTTTACTGGACTCAAATTATTTGGCGCCAAGATAGGCTAAAGTTGGTTGAGGAGCTAAGCCCGTCCGCAGCGTCTCAGACCGAGGCGAAGACTGCCCTAAGCTCAAATTGCTCGCACTGTCACTCCATTCTTCACCTTTTTTGGCGGGAAACTCTCTCTCTCTCCCTCCCTCTCTCTACGATCCAATGTCGAGATTTGCAGAGATCACCTCTCTCTTCGCGGCACTAGCATCCAATCTCCAAACCCAAGATCCGACGGCCACAAATGAAGTCGACCTCTCTATCTCTGATCTAAACCGTTCGCTCAACCTGAGTGAAGCCCCCAGGGTTCGCATTCTGGACACCGCCCTCTCTCTCATGTGCTTCACTGCTCCACAGGTATGCCCCTCGCCCCCCGCGCGCGCGCCTTATCCGCCACTAATTTATCGGAGTTCAATGCTGTAAGTTTTTTCTTTTTCATTTTTTTTTCTTATTGTTTTTTGGTTTTGGATTTTTTTTTGTAGGTCTATGATTCGGTGATTGAATACACAGTAAAAACAATTGTCACTATATTATCTTCTTCTGTTGAGTGTACGGTGTTGAGAACCAATGAAGAGCGGGTTTTGAGGGTAGGCGGATTGGTTTCCAGAAGCGATTGTGCCAATGTTATGGAAAGGTGTGCTGATATTTTGGGGAAATTGGAAGGACGTAAAGGTTAGTGATGCTTACATTTTCCATGCTTACTCAGTGCTCCTATCTTTGGTTGAATACCACATTCTATGCTTAGATTAATTTCAAACTGACTTTCTTGGTTTTTGCCTGGATGATTTGGGTATTTCTTACATTATGTTTGGCATTCAAAGAATTTGGTCACAGACGGAGATTGGTTGAACAGGAAAACTGCCTTACACAAAGCATTTTGTAGATCACATGATTTGTATGAACTCCTATACATCTCATAACGACCAAAAGGGAAATGGAAAATTGAAATCATAGCTTGTATAATCGCTCTTGAGATTTGGATTGCATTAATTTTCATTTTCAATGACTTAGAATTTGGAGCATGCAAAAGAAAAACATAAATGCTTGAACTGTGTATTAAAGATGTCTATGAGTTATGCATATACACAGCACTCTCAAAACTAGAAATTTATTGAACTTATGTGCTGCAGATGATCTTTGTGCTTTGCTTTTGTATGCTGTTATCAGAGTGGCAGCTCTTAAGCCCTGCTTTCCGCGTCCAATACGATCAACTTCTAATCTTGAAGTGAAGTTTAGTGATTCCAGCACTTCTGCTCTTGCAAACTTATGTTGCCATTTGCCGGATGAATTCAAAGTGAAGGATGGAGAAGTACCTTTAAGGTGCGGTGCATAAGTACTTTCATAATGTATTACCATTCAACACTGGTTTTCGTTTCTTCTAAACAAATGTCATTGCTAAAGTATATTCTACATGCTTCCATTCAAGTTTCGTGCTCATAGGAATCTTATGCTTTGGTTATTTTCCTGTTGCTTCTTAAGTTATGCTTTCTGATTGCTTTATTTGATTAGTAATCCTTTACTACCCAGTCAATGAGATCAGGTTCCTTTTCTGCTTGATCATTTCTCCTTGCTATCCCATGCTGTACCATCTGTTGATGCTTTAAGTTTAGGGTCAAGTATTAGCATTCAGTGAACAACCTCCCAGAGTGCCTCTATTAGGTCCCTTTTCATGTCCTCTGAATTTTCTCCTTGATGGACCTTAAATATTGTTTTGATTCTACCTTTCTGTTTTGTGGATATCAGAATCTTGAGGGGTTGTGCATTCATCCTTTTCTGTATTGGAACAGGGACCTAGTAGTATTAAGCACCCAATAGCCATAACTTTGCCAAATGGATGTGAATATTAAAGGCTTACTCAGGGTATCTCAAAGTGGCTCCTAGAAGCAATGACTAGCAATTGGCCTCTTGCCGAATTTTAACCTGCTCTTAAATCTGACAAATAGATATATTTTAAGTCTTTAATATGCCCTCATTTGGTTTATTTTGACTGTACCATGAGGTAAGGATGAGTAATTATCACAAGCTTGTTATTACTTTGCAGGTTGTTGTTATGGCACTTAGATCCCATGATTTTGAAGCAAGACGTATTGCAAATTCTGGAAGAAATCATTAAAAGGCCGTTTCTTCCACTAAGTATGGAATTTTATGATAGGACAGAGTGGAGATCCAAAGTAATTTGCCTTGTACTTTCCCCATCAGTGTTTGTTGAGACAAGAGCCTTGTTGCATGGGTGGTTCTTGATGACGTAAGTATTTCATCCCTATATTGAATTTCTTAATATTTGTACCTGAGTCATCCATCCTCCAATTACTTTTTACTGGACAATTTCTGAGCATGAGCTTCAGTTTATGCTATTTTTGCACCAACATCGTTCTCGAAATAGGTAAAATCTAGTAACCATAATGCATATCGCATTGTCTGTGAAGTACTTAACCTTGTTCTTTGGGAATAAGATGGGTACAAAGCATCTCTTGGCGAGTCCAGAATCTTATAGTATCCTGTTTTATTTTTCTTTTTGTAGTAGTAACGCTCACTAAAATTATAGTCAAATTAGAAAATCTGATTACTGCCACTCAATTGGTAGGCTTGGCTTTACATAACAGGGGTTTGGCTTCTGTAATGGAGCTTCAGATTGAGTTTGTAAGGCAAGTGCTAGATGTAATTTCGAGACCAATGTGGTGGGGCATATCCATGGAAGTTGGGTCAAAGCTCCCATTTTCTCATGCATATTTTCCCCAGGAGCATCATTTATTGAGAATTTTGGCTGGACCTATATCTCAGGAATATTTTCAGAATTTGATTGACAATATAAGTGCTGCACGTTCTCACACTGGAGTTCATTCAGTCACATCTTTTAAGAAAGCTGGAACCAAGATCAATATAGTAGATCACAAGTCTATGTGGTATGTTATTGTCCATCCCATAATAACCATATCATTTGAGCTGAAGTTTGTTTATTTCTGGAATATTAATGTTTATAGTGACGTACAGGGCTATGGTGATGAACTTCCCCGGTTGGTTCTTTTTTGCATCTATGTTGCTCTTTTGTGATAACAGTCCTGTAGATAGTTTCCATTTCGGATCCATCCCTGGGTCAATCAAGCGTTATCTAATGCCTGATGCAGAAGTATCTTCTTCCACAGCAGCAGCAAATGTTATTGCATGGATTTTGAACCCCATCAGCGAATCTGATCAATATCTCATCGTTGATCATCTAGTTAAAGTTTCAGAATTATGGACTCTGAAGTGCTCCAGCTTAAGTGAATGTAATGACATAAAAAGGGTTCACATGAAGGAAACTAGTAGGCTTAAATTACATGATAAGGATGGAATAACTTCCCCTGAGCTGGATGGTTGGACAGTTTGGCTTTGGCTCAAGGAATTTAGAGACATGTACATTGAGGTTTTTGGAAAAAGCGTTCACCTTATGACTTCCAATACAAAAAAATTCAGCATTCACCAAAACATGTTGTTAAGGAGGATCCCGTTAGGCATCTTGCTTGTGTATGCTAATCACCTGAATGCAGCAGGATGTGCCCTGCTTTTGCACTATGCTGCTACTGGGACTGTCCAGAAGTTTTCAGATAAACAAAATTCTGGATGGAAATATGATCTGCAGGGAAACTCAATGACATGGATTGAACAGTACACGGAAGCTGAGGCTATTGCAGGATGTAAAACTGTCTTTGATATAACAGATGTAACTGAAAGGATTTCTCCTTCTATGTTTGAAACTGAAGAGGAGGGACTGAATTTTGTCTGCCAACTGAAATTGAAGAGTGGTAATTATTTCTTGAAGTGTATCAAAAGATTACTTCAAGTTAAATTTGATGGAGACGGCCTCCAGATGCAAAGAGATCTTCTCACTAGAGTAATCAGGTGGAGACATCAAGGGAAAGATGTTTTTCAAAATAACAAGGATCTGGATTATGTATGTGATGCTTTGAATGTGTAATAGCTTCCTTGTCTGAGCAGAAAGACACGCTCTGCCTCTTAAAACCTTGCTGTCATGTAATGAGTTCTGACTGCTATATTTGCAGAAGTGTTTGCAGCCTCGATAGATCTGATCTGTGTGTATAGATGTAAGACAGTCCCATGTATGAAATTGTAGATAAGAAAGTTGCAACTGAGAGATTGAGTTATTGTTAATGTCGATCTCTTTCTCTATTTGTAGGGTGGTCTGGCTATTGTGTGGGGAGTGGGGGAGATAATTATGATGATGCAGATTCTTTATCTATGCCTGGGTGATACTTTAGTTTGTTAAGACTGGGTGCTCATTTGAGACCTGATACTTGATCATAATTACAAGTTCTTTTGACTAAATAAATTTGCAGTGTGACCGCGTCATTCTTCAAAAACAAGTACAACAGAGTGCCTATTAACTTTCACCCAGAAATGTGTGTAAGATTTCACTGATTTACCAGTGATGTGCAAGCTTATTTCTGTAATTAACATCACCTGTTAGTTAAGTGCTAGACGTGTTCTTACCCTTCCTAGATGGCTTTTGGCAATGGCATTTCTTCTCCTTGGGTCTGTCAACATCATTACAGTTATGGCGGCTGCCTTTTATCCATGTCTCACCCCTTCCTGGGTGGCAAACTGAATGTAGTCTGGAGAAACTTCACCAAGAAACGGAATAGATGGTAACTGAATTAAAAAGATGAAGCCACCTCGTACCATGTGACAGACTGATTAACAATATGGTAGTTTCCAACATCTATAAATTAATACTTGAAAAAATTAATAACTTCTCTAAAATAACACTTTTTCTCGGTCCGGACTTGGGGTCAATGTGTAAATTAATCATTTTGATAAATTAATAAGATGATAATTTTTAGAAAGATTCTTATATAAATTTATGGTCCCTTCAATATTATAAATTAATAATTATATTAACTTATAAATGTAACTAGTACAACTTAGTAAAATATGATTCTATTACTCTTTGTTTCTTCTTAAATTGAAATCTAATTGTATTTTATCTCTGACTTTTCTTACTATATCCAGAACCTTACTGCAACAAAAAATTGCAAAGAGTTGTTGCCGCTACTAGTGCTTCCTTTCGCATAATTAGTTGCTAAGGCATTTTATTCATCGAGAATAACATAGGTTCATTAAATCGGAATAAATCTCTTTAGATTGATAAATTATTAATTTATCAATTAGTTAATACATCTTTAAATTAATAAAATTATATAATTCTGATATTATTAATTTATAAAGATTTTAGTGCACTTGGATATTTCAACTCACAATGTCTTTTTTTCTCCAAGCATATTCCAATAAACCTGGTACTCATTGACATGTACTTTAGCAAGTAGCTTCATTACATTCGAGTTCAACTGACTCCTACACAAGTATCGTTGTCTCGACAAAATAGGTTGAGGACCAGATATGCATCTTTACATGTGTTTCTGTTTTCAAGTGCATTATCTATATTGCAGGCTGGAGAATGATATAACTTTACAATTTGTCATCCCCCAAAGCAATCAGTGGGCTTCTGGATGAAAGCTTGAAGAGAAGTTTTTGAAGTAAAATCCTCCATTCAGGTATCTTCACTTGAACGACATTGTGCTCGTACTTTGTTATGTTGTTCTCTTAACCAAAGAGATTTGAGTCGGGTCACCACCCCATTCTTCGAATACAACCAACAGATTCCCACTTGATTTCAGCCATGAACGCGGAAGATGGTACCTGATGTTTCCAGTTTTATATGAATATTTTGTAAGATTTGCTCATCAAAGTCATATAGTGACGCGAACAAAAGTGTGGATATGCATTTTACCATCTCTGAGAGGGCTGATCACAACCCCTTTGGCATTTCTTCTCACTGAATGTGCCAGCATAGTTACACTCACCACAACTGCCTTTTGCTTTATATCCTGGCCAGTGTCTGCCTATGCTTTGGCCGTTTATCCATATTTCACCTTTCCCCATGCTGATCATATCTATAGCCAATGGATCACTTCCTTCTGGTGCATCAAATGTCGTCTGCAGACAAACAGACGTAGTCGTATTAGAAAAATGTATTAGGTCTATTAAGTTAACATCTAGTTGAAGTTCATCATTAATGCTAAGCACCACTTGACCTTATACCACGTTAGAGGTTGCTTTTGAGCCAAGAGCAATCCCTCTATCCATTCGACTGAAGAACTTCCACTGACAGTGTCAAGGCTGAGTGATTCGCCTTTCAGACCAGCCTATACATGTAGAATAAACAAAACGTTACTCCCAGCTTTCTGTCTCATTAAATATTTACTTTGCAATACATTCTTTCCTGAATCATGACAATGATTACTGGTGCTGACAACTCTTGCATAGCTTGTAGAACCGTTAATCATGTCTTTTCTGGAGGGGTATACCGTCAATGGCTCTTAAGAATTTCAAGTATTTTCTGCAGAAAAGGGAAGGAAGCTGTAATGATAGAACGGCACAAACCTTGTAAGACCATCTCTGCTTTGTCAAGTCCCTCGTCCCCTCATTGAGACCCTGCAAAGTGACGGGACCAAGAACTCCCGTATTCCACCTCTCATAGTGCATACCGGCATTCTGTGATTGATTAAGTAAAACAAATGTGAACTGAAAACTTGATTTGATATAAACCCTGTAAGGATCAACAATCTGAATGAATGACATGAGAAGAAGGTTTGACCAACCGGTAGACCCACAGCAACACTAAGTAAAGATATTTTGTTAATTCCAGCTCTCAAATCTACATTGCCACCATATGTTAATTTCGTACTATCCAGGCTCCCATACACAGTTCCTACAACAAAACCAGAAGCACGTAAGACATTCATTGATGGAGCATGAAAAAGATATGCGTGATTAAAAGATAAAGAGTGCTAACTCACCTGATAACAGGCCATTGATAAAAACATGCAAGGCATGACCGGCTGACATAACTGTGAGAAGGGGCCACTGTCCACTCTTCAGAAATCCTTCATCAGAAGCTATACCAACTCTGTAAAGGGTAACAGAACTTGTATAACAATGACATAAGCTAACAATAACCAATAAAGATTGGTATTGTCTCTCAAAAACATTTAAAGGAAAGACCCTAGTAAAAGATATCACCGAAAGACTTACTCTGTTAGGTACCATAAATAATCAGAGGAGTCTCTGGTAACATTTATTTGCTCCCACAAGCCGTCCATTGCTAGTGTGTCACTGTCATCAGCAGAAGGAGTTTGTTCGTTATATGATTGCCAACTTAGATCACCACTTATAGGTACCATCTTTGCCTGGGAACTCATGGAGCTAATCTGCCGAGAAATACATATCATATCAAATATTAACACCCATGCATGTAATTCATTTATGTCTACATGGTTGATTTTGCGGAAGATTTGTTGCATGAAGCAACACTGTCCCCATTTAAATTCAACAACACTATGCAATGAGACAGTAGGGAAAACATAGGAAAACCCACTGAAGAACCAGTTTCCTTACTCTCGCAGTGTTGTAAACTTCAGTCTTGCAGTCGGGCAGAATGCTAATCGACCAAGGGGGCAGATCATATTGAATATTTCTAAAGGTCAGCTTAGTAGGATATGTACGGTCATAGTTGGAAAGAAATGCAGCACAAGCCCCGGATTTTGATCTGAAGACATGAACCTGGGGATGGGATGACGAGCTGAAGTAAGTACCACATTTTAATAGCAAAAAGCTAGTTTCATGACAAGGGTGAAATTTGTTAGTTGGATTAACGTAAGTTAATATCTAATTTACCTCCTGATTCTTTCCAGGCCATGTGACCGTGGGATAAGATGAAACTAAAGCTGCTTCGGATTGCTTAATTGCTTTGTGTAAATCTCTCAAGTGCCCCCATTTTGGCTCATTCAGAAGTCCTATTTCATATTAGATCATGTACCAATGAAAAATATCAGCAAAATACAATGAACAGATAAGTTCTAAAACTTAAGCTGGGCAAGAAAAATATCTGATGTTACACACAGTTACCATATTCATCTATTGGAGCATCATAGTCATAGCTGGTGGCAACAAAAAGACCAGCTGCATTTCGACCAAAATTTGTTCCTCCATGGTACTGAAGCCAAGAATATAAGCAAACGAAACATAAGATTTTCTTATCTGCGAATTCTTCACCCCATTCTTCCACTAAATCGACCTCTTTCAAAGAGGATGAGAAATCATCTTACCATGTAATAATTGAAGAATGAACCATTATTCTGGACAAATCTAGCCACTGAAAAAGCCAAGTCTTCAGCAGGTCTGTGAGGAACAGGGCCACCAAACTGTGTATACCTAAAGGAAATATAAGAGGCTTAAAGAGGGATATTATTAACAACAAGACATCTTGGACAGAATTGATCAGATTTAAACCCCTGACTAATAAATGACCTTATGTCTGAGAGCAATATGGTGTATATATGAAACAGCAGTAGAAATATATTCAAGTGCATTAACTCACCAGCCACTCCAGGCTTCAGTCCACATTTTGGGCTTATAGGGCTTGTTTGGACGGAAGCCTTCACAGTAGAAACCATTGCAGGTATCTATCTATATGAGTGAAACAATGTATTAAGTCAGCTGTAGAACCCAAAGGAATTCTAGCCAATAAGTAGAAGTCAGTACTTTGTTCCTATCACCTCCAAGGAATATTTTAAACTGTAAAAATTCCAAAAATTTGGTGAATTTAGTCAGTGCTTTATAATGAGTAATCTTTATTAGATTTAAGTGAGTAACTTCTCTTCGGTAAAAACAAATTTCATGTTTTAGAATATAAATATTTGGATGAGTATGCATTGTATGGTTCGGAAGTAAATTTTTATGCCTTCTCAAAAACTTGATTAATACATGAGTATGATAGAAAAAATTAAATTTAAGTTCAACTAATCAGAAAATAATTTCTTAAGCTTTAATATTCTCTTTGCATATTATATTAATTTGTTGCTTTGATTTTAAATTGCTAATTAATATTCTTGAATCCCTTAAATTATTAATTATTTTTTCTGGATTACAAATAAAACATTATTCTTTTAATTAATAAAAGGATTTAAAGTTCTCTAAAAAAGAATTTGTTGAATGTAGACTGCAAATTTCTCATACACATAACTAACTATATAAAAAATATACAGCACAAGAGCATTTTCATCTAAATATTTACTAACGCTGTGAACTTTTACAAGTAAATTTAGAATGTGAACAAGTCATATATATATATGTGTGTATATATATATATAGTTTTTAATACAGACACAACCAACACACTTTCACACCCACCCAAGTTCGAACTCAAAACTTCTGTACAAGATCTTGAATCCAAGCCGCTGGGCTGTCCATTAGGGGATAAGTCATAAATTTAACTCCAGACTCCCGCTTACCTACCCCGACCCCACACCGGTCCCAAGTCTTAAAAAAGGGAGGACAAAAGAAATAATGAGGAAGAAAAGACATTGTAACAATAGGAATTTCTTACAATGGGATCAGGAGCAGTGTCTTGTTTGCACATTATCCATGGAACACCAGTATCCAGTCCCACAGCCATTTTCGCTGCCCATGCAGTATAAGCTTTACCAGCAGCTCCAAGTTCCCACTCTACTGGTCCATACTCATTTTCTATCTGCAAACATCCCCACAACACACATTTGGTCAAAACAAAATTACCAAAACGTGTGGATAAAACAAAAAGAAATCACAAGTAAAGCACTCTCTTTTGGACCTGTGACATGATAATTGGCCCTCCTTGAGGTTCAAACAAACTTTCTGACTTCATCATGTCGACAATTTTTTGGACGAATCTTTGCATAGCAACCTTCACAGTTTGAACAGTAAAGATAAGAAAATTGTAAGTTCACATGGTCAATAAACTACCCACAGTGTTTTAACCTTGAAAGGCTGATTGTCTGTTCTGAATTCTATTCCTGGTACATATTTTAGCCAAACAGGAAATCCCCTGAATCAGAACAGAGGATGAAAGTAGAGTCAGTGGTCAAGAAGCATTTGCTCAGCTAAGCCAAACTCAAGGTTTAAGTAACATTTGAACATAATCATCTGTATGAATGTTAGCCTCACCCAAAATTCCACTCTGCACAAACGTAAGGCCCGATTCGGAGGTGAACATAGAGCCCGGACTGGTGTACCAGCTTGATGAACTTTACAAGATCAAAACGCCCTTCAAAATTATACTACACAGAAAATAAAGGCAAAAGAGATTGATTTCTTGAAAATGCCCATTTCCTTTTGCATAACAACAAGAGCAATAGACTAATACACAATGACAAATTTTTCTGTATTACTTTTCCAGGAGAAGGCTCGTGCCCATTCCAAAACACATATGTCTGTATAACATCTAACCCTCCATCTTTAGCCTTTTGTATAAGATCAGGCCACATCTGTACCCAACAAATTAGTGAATGAATCAACTGTAAATATCCATAGCATTACCCAGAAATCAAAAGGGGCAAAAATACAAAAGATTCGAAACTGCTACCTCAGGAGTGCTTCTTGGATAGTGAATAGAACCAGAAACAAGAATCCTCCTTTTCCCATTAATGATAAATGCTTTATCATCATAGGAAACGTCAGCTCTAACTGAAGAACAAACCAACGAGAGGAACAAGACTGTGAAAACCAAACCGCTGATTCCCAACATTTTCCAGATTGAACCCATGTCTCATTGGGAGTCCCAGAGCAATATATATAGAGGGTCTCTTCAATTTTCTTGTTTGTAACCAGAACTGACTTCAAATTTCGAAACTTTTCCCCGCACTAGAAAACAGAAGAAAGAACAAAAGGACAGCAGAAATGAGAGGGAAAAAGATACGTCCAAACAAGCTGCCCTTCTTCTACTTTATTTGCTGCTTTTGAGAATGAGATGAAAAATGTGTGTGCATTTCTTGTTGTGTGTGTAGCTGATGTTCCTCAACCCATAAAGAAAGAGAAGGTGAGTGGAGCTTTTGTTATGTGTGCATGAGAGAATAGGGAAGCTCTCCTCCAACTCTTCCAACTGCTTTCTAAAAAAGAGATTTTGGAGGTGAGGGCCCAAAGTTTCAGACAACTGTTAGCCTTCTTTAAGTATCCTTAATTTCTTTCCTTTCTCCCATTAATTTATGACTTGAAATTTGACAGACTGATAAATACTTGTTTTTGTTTGAAAAATTTATTAATATCCTTAATTGTAAACATTGTCTAACAACTACCAATTCATTAGAATTTTATTCATTTTTTTCACAATCAATTGAGCAAAATATCCTTATGGACTATTAATTATAATTTTATTTATTTTTTTAAAATTCTTTATGGATTAAGTAACTTTTTTTTTTTACGTATTTTCAAAATTTTTCATCTAGCTCGTCCAAATTTTTATACTTTTTTTATTTTTTTAAAAATTAAGATACAACAAAAACAAAGTCGGCAATTCGTACTTCTTCCATTTAAGAATTACATAATTTCATTAAATATTAAGAGTATTTTATAATTTTTTAAATAATAAAAAATATTTATAATTATACCAAATTTCAGAAGAGCTCATTGTAGTTTATCCTATAATATTCCACTTGAGAAGAAAGGCAAACTTGGTTTCTTAAGCAAATATTTTGAACTTCTTTATTTGATTATTGCTACTATCAAGGTATTTTTGCATAATGAGGTTTTCTTTTTCTTCTTTTGGTTTATAATTCATAGAGCTATAGGGTTAAGATGGTCGTTTCACATCATTACTATAAATTATTGAAAATTTTGGAGGACTAAATTTCACAGGACTCCTAAATGATATATGGGGCAAATGTTTTTTTAGTCTCATAAAATAATGGCAAAATTTATTTTGGTACTACAACTTTGGCAGATATCGCTTTTTGTCTCATAAAACTCATATTTACGTATTTTTAATCTCCAAAAGTTACGTGTATTGTGGTTCTGGGACTAAAAAAATATTGTAATTTTGGGACTAAAAAGACCCAAAATAACATTTTTTTTAGGACTAAAAGACGTAATTTTGTGTTTTATGATACTAAAAGCGTCACCTACAATAGTCGTGGTACCAAAAAAAATTCTACCCTTATTTTATGGAACTAAAAAAATATTTTGCCCTGATCTATTACACTCATTTCCAGGCTATTCTCGCTCTAAATAGTCCTAGAATAGGAGAATTTATTAATCTCTATTACGATTCATTTTTAATTTGGTACAACTTTCTTATTTACATCATTCACATTGCAGGTCGCTTATTTACATTCATATTTCTAATTTGGTACAACTCTCTGTTACTCATCATTTCTAATATGTCGTAGTCCAGTTGTTAAGGCTAAAGCTGAGATTCCATAAATAAATTCAAGGTCTCCATCGAGCGTATGAGTATTTGTCTCATTTTATGTGAATGATTGTACTTTATTTAACATTCTTAATCATATTGATGAATTGATTGAATCGAGATATTGCTCGGTTTATCAAATGAGATATTATCGTTTATTTATAATTATTAGTAAACATAAATATACTCAACAAGAAAGCATTAATTCTTCAACTCTTATACATTCTAACAGAAACAGTCTAATTAATCACATTAAAGAGAAAATTTCTCACTTGTTTCTGTCTTCAACTTCTACGGAAGTTTAAAAATACAATTAAATGCATTTACAAACTTCTTGTTGTAAATTTTGAGGGGAAAAATTATCGTTTTTAAAATTTTTAATATCGAGTGTAGTTTCAATTAAAATATCACACATAAAAACAAGCCATTTAATTATATAAACATTATTTTATTTCTCTGGCTAATATGTACTTTATTATATAGACGCTTGTACTAATTTTTAAATATTCCCAACAACATTGTCCATGTAAAATTGATTGTATTTAAGAAATTCAATAAACCTGCATAGTACATTTTTTAGTTGGCTTGAATGCAATTTTAGTCCCGTAACTTAGGTTAGTTGGTGTTTTCGTCTTTTAATTTTTTTAAGTAGTATTTTGTTCTTGCATCTTTATAAGTTTTGCCGATAGTTCACCCTTCTTGCGAAAAATTTATGTGCATCTCACTTGATTTTTTGAAATTGGTGGCTATTGTTTCTATTTGCTCATTTTTGTCAGTGTTTTTATCCTTTTAACTTTCTGGTATTGCATTTTGGTCCTACATTTTTTTTTTAATTTTTGCGATTTTAGTCTTTTTCTTCCGCCAGAGCTTACCCGTTTTCCTTACGGTTTAACATAATTACAAATACCCCATTATTGTTTGAAAAATTACAAATACCCTATGTTTGTTGAAATTATGTAATTTTCAGGTGGAGGTCTGGAATTGTCAATTTGCCCTTACTGTATTTTTTATTTAAAAAAAATTATAAATTTATAAGAACAATTGGACAAGGTGGATAGAAAAATTTTAAAAAAATATAATAAAAATTAAAAAATAAATAAAATTATAATTCATAGTCCACAGCAATATTTTGATCAATCCATCACAAAAAAATGGATGAAAATCTTATGAAAACTAAAGAATTGAGCTAACTATTAGACAATCGTTAAATCAGGGAGTTATTGGTAATTCTACAAATAATAAAAAAATATTTATAATTATACAAAATCTTAAAGAAGCTCGTTCTAATTTAAACTTATTATTTTTCCTATTAATAAATAATGGTCCACCCTCTCAAAAAAAAAAAAAAAAAAAAAAAAAAATGGTCCAGATGTGGTGTAGCGTTGACAGTATTAATTTAGGTAGGAAGCATAAATGAGATGCATGTGAAAGTGGATGCGAGACAAGTACTAATGAAAGCGTGTTTTAGTTAGATACGAGGACGCTATTTTCAGCTAATAGAGAATAATGTAATGTATATTACAATGTTGTATCATTATTCCCCTAAACATTTATGTTGGTTTGAACCAGCTACATGGATACTATCACTTAAACAAAATTAATGTAAATTACAATAATCTGTTTTAAAATTTGGTGTAATTACGAAAATCTCTTTATTATTTGAAAAATTATAAATACCTTTCTGATGTTTGATAAAAGTATATAATCCTTGGATGGAAGTATGAACTTATCAACTTTGCCCTTACTATATTTTTTTCTTTTAAAAAAATAAAATTTTATAAAAATATTGAATAGGGTGGATGGAAAAAGTTAAAAAATTATAAAAAGAATCATCCACTTAGTCCATAAAAAAATTAAAATATTTTTATAATGTTTACTCCACAAGGGAATTTTGGTAAGTTTAATACAAAAAATAGATGGAAACATAACGGATTGGACTAATTGTTAAATGACTGTTAAAATCAAGGGGTACTGGTAATTTTTCAAACAATAAGAGGATATTCGTAATTATGTTCAACCTCAGGAAGGTTGTTATAATTTACCCAAAAAAGTAATCATTCCCGACTTTATAAATTACTATGATTTAAAATCCATAACAAAAACAATACGATTTACTACGATCAGACAAAATCGATGAGAAATTTAAGTTCTGACAACAGTTAATTAACATTCGCAATGGATTTACTTATCTCCAAAGTATTTTTCATATTTTTTAATTGCAGCAAATGTTTTGATCCCAATTGCTGAAACAACGGTTAATAACTGTTATGCAGTTGTAGTTAATTAGTATCTGTTACTTTTATTATTTTTAATTATAGTAGATTATCATAGCAAAAAGTCGTATTTATTCTAATATATAAATACCTATTATTTCTTATTAGACATGTAAATAAAGATAAATAATGAGATAATTTATAATTATAACACACCTAGAAAATGTGTCACAAATTACTAGTAACTGACTACCGTAGAAATAGACAAATGACCATACATACACAACATGACACACTGACGGTTCGAACCGAAACCTGAGTGCACGTCTTGGGGTGCACTTGACCTCTGCTTCGTACGGTGCATGTCCTAATTTGTCAAAGTATCTGCAATAAAATTGTTTCACATATGGTCTCATTTATTTATAAATTTCAGGTCGAAACTGAGAATGTAAGAAAGATTCTGTCATTCTGATTCAATTTTTAGACCCCAAATATATATTTAAACTGGCAGCTATATATGTATATATATTCGTATATTTTATTATGGATCACTCAATTAAAAAGGTGAAGCAGTACATATGTTAGATATATTAACGGAAAAAATCACGTGCTAAGTCTTCACACTTTTGGTTCAATTAGTGACGAAATTCACACATTTCGTCCTATAATTTTCAAAAAATGGCACTTTTGATTGAATGCAACTTAACGGCCACGTCACATTTTCTATTAAATATCTAACAGAAAAATGCATAGGACAAAAACTACAACTTTTTGAAAGTCATGGGAACAAAAGTAAGAATCTTTTAACCAGTGGGATAAAAGTAAAAAAAATTCTAAATTAGGGGATAAAAAATGCTATTTCCCCAAAAAGAAAATGTACATCAAATTTTCATATATCACATCATTATTCTTAGTCAAATCATAATAATCTATGAAAATGAGGGCATTTCTTGTAACTAATCTTAATATATATAGACTAACAAACTAAAAATTGAAAGCCAATTATGTGTTTTGGTTGAGATGGGTGTGTAGTGTAGCAATGACAGACGTACCAGCTACCATTAAATTCAGCACTAGGAATCCGAGATTGTGAAGCTTTAAGTTGGATTTTTCTTTTCTTCGTTCGATCTTGCATATAATCAATAAATTCAATATGATATGGGAAAAATTCTTGTCCCTACTAGGTTTGATAGTACCAAATTATCATATGAAAAGTGCATTGTATTTATCATATGATTAATTCAGGTTCAATCGAGTTGGATCCGAATTAGAATTTTTCGTATGAAAGAAATAAAAGTCTAATCAAATTATAAAGTTAGCATTAACTATCAACGTAATTCGTCTTTTATTATTAGAGTGCAAGAACTGAGGAGACTGGAAATTCATGAATCACGATGGGCATCGAAAAAAATCAAAGGAAATTACATCCCTAGCCCTCCTCCATAAAGCATGCCATGTTTAGCACAATACAAAGGGATAAGGGGCAAGGTCGTAAAGAGGCATAGTTTCTTTTCAACTTATGAGTTTATTGTTTTTAACATTGAATTAGTATATTTTTGCTCGTTTATCAAAAAACACAAATAAAACATGGTGATAGAAAACATCAATTTGATAATACACACACATCAACATTTTTCTCCAAAAAGAAAAGAAAAAAGGATAAATAGCTTATATTAGGTTCAATTACACAAATACCCATTATTCTTTATAAAATTATAAATACACTAAATTAAAAGATATCGATGTAAATTTAAATTACAACCTTAAAATATATAATTATAATGTTTTACAAAACACAATATATTTATGTATTATAAACATAACCTCAACAAGTGTTGACATGATCTACTAAAAAGGAGGAGAAGACAAATGCTAAGGTTACAATAAAAAAAACCTATCAGATAATAAATTTCAATAGGGGGGGAAGGGTAGTTCATGGTTTAATTATTTTTTAATTATAAAAAGAAAGAAATTCTAAAAATATATTTAAATTAATTAAAAATACCGTTAAACACGAGGGCTTTCTCTTCCTCTGATTCACCTCCCATATACTTGATTTGAAAGCAAATTTCGAGTTAGATACCGCATGAAGTGGAGCCAAGTAGCTTTTATCTGATATAGAGCCATCGTCGGTCGATTGGCATAAGGCTTCCCTCGGTAGAAGCTAGGAGTTCTGGATTGGCCTTGCTAGGTTAGGCTACAGCTTTTAGTTCATACCTGCTATCTAGCAATCATAGTCGTCTTGTCCTTACAACGATTTATGGTAGTTTTTTTTGCTTTGTTCGGTTCAGCTGTTCTAACCCCTTACAATATCTTCTACTGCTCCCTTATAAGGTTTCTATGATCACCTACAGAAATAGTATAATTGAAGCTAAGCTAGGGGGCAGCGGATGGGAACAAAGGCTTCACTGTTAATAATGCGAGTCGCGGTAACAGACTCCACAAAATTTTACTTTTTTGTTTAATTTTCGGCTTGGAGTCACTGACCCAGTCCGCGACTCCGATTCAGAAATTAAAAAAAGTTATTTTTTTTGCGATCGCAATTCGCATTATTATTACATGAATTAATTTGAATATATTAAAAAAAATTCTTTTTTTATAATAAAAAATATTTAAACCGATATTTCAAACTATTATGGAAAGAGGTAAATTATCAAGAACGTTAGTGAGTCTTTTCAAGTTTTCTGTTAGGTGGGTACGAAAATGACAACTTTTGTAATAATTATTTAAAATTGCTACTTGAGTTCTTAGCATAATACATTTATGACCATCGTTTTGAACAACATGCAAGAAGGAGAAAACGTCATTTTCCATCTCATTCAAACGCTTTAAAGATTACATTAATCGTGTAACTAAAAGTGTCACTAATCTCAAATATCCATCGAATAATGCGACTAATTATTAGAGAAATCAAATTCATAGACCCTATACCCCATAGGCAATCCTTTGCATTAATCTCGGATACTTGATTTTCTTTTCTCCCATGCAACCTTAAAAAAATTATGAAGTTGGTTTTAGAATTAATTACACTTAGATTTTTCTTTAAAAATATAAAATTACACGTTTTCTTAAAAAATTTGAAATTACACTTAAACCCTTTTTTTACACATAACCTTCTTTTGTTAGAGTTTGGACGAAAAATACTAATATTATAAAAAATATTACATAAATTTTTAATTTTATCCATTATTTAATATTTTTATATAATAATTTTGTACTTATAACGAAAAAATGTAATGACGTTAACTTCACTACATTTGTGTACAATACATTTATCCCTTTATAACTACAAAAATATGCTTGAAAATGTTGCATAAGAAGCAAAATCGAAAATTTATGTAATTGCTTTATTGCTAATGTCAGTACTTTTTGTCCAAATTCTAACGGAATGGTGTCAAATGTAAATAGAGAATTTTTGAAGGACGTGCAAGTGTAATTTCAAAATTCTTTTGATAAAAAATTTAATTTTGTATTTTAAAGAGAGGTTAAGTATAATTAATCAACCCTTTAATTTAAATATAAGTAACTCAATAATTTCAAATTATTTCCCTATATTTAAAAAGAAATACGAATATATATCATAGTAGAGACTAGATATTAATTTGTTGGACGATCGATGACAACTGGACATACACACATGGATTGTGAAATTCATGCATCATTGTCTAATCCATGATCCTTTGATCTTTATTTAATTTTAAAAAATAGGTATGCTTTTCTAATTGATACTTTATAAAAACTTATCCAATTAATAATTGCGACATCTTTATTAATTTTGAACACTGAACTTGAATTATTTTACTAATATATTTCTATTTATTACATGTTTACGGAATTAACATCCACTTCGTATATGAAAATCTTATATTACGCAAAAAGGATAATTTCATTGGATATTTCAAATAGGGTTAATTACGCTTAAATCTCATTTAAAAATATTAAATTATACTTTCTTTTAAAAAAATTTAAAATTACAATTACACTCCTTTGGAAATTCTCAATTTATCCCTTTTTATTAGGTTTGGACGGAAAATACCAATATAAGCAAAAATAATTACATAAATTTTTAATTTTGTTACTTATTTAACATTTTGATGTATATTTTTATACTTATAAAGAAAATGTGATATATACATACATATATATATATAAAGAGTGATGTTAACATCATCATATTTTTTCCTTCATAAGTACAAAATTAATATATGAAAACGTTAAATACGGGGTAAAAATAAAAATGTATGCAATTCTTTTTGCTAATATCAGTATTTTTCGTCCAAATTCGAGGGTCGGATGTAAACAATGAATTTTTAAAAATAATAAAAGAATACTTTCATATTTTTAGAGGGGGTTTAAATATAATTAACCCTTTGAAATATCTCCTTCTAAATTAAAGTTGTACCTAATTTTATATGCCATGCAATTTGCAGATGAAATTGTATTGGAACGTAACAATCAGAAAGAAGGGGTATGTCTCATAATTATTGTTATAGTGATAAGAATGAGATATATTGACAAGTTGAGGTATGAGTTTGATCTATGGATGAGAATGCCACATAATTTGCTGGATTTGGGTCCCTTTTTTGCTCCAACAAGAATGCTTGTAGACCCTAATGTACTTTGGATGATAAGCCCCCAAACTCCTAGTTCAGAACTGATTAGCGGCCTCGGATCCGAGAATACTCCGGCCTCCTAATTTTCAAGAATTAGTCACTTCAACAACCTTCAATGGTTATATTGGTATCCAAAGTACGAACGAGTTGAGTTATTGAGTTGTTGGTGTTTGATTTAGGAGTTTCTTTATCTTCTTTTTTAATTCTATATGTAATAGGTCACTCGAGAGCTTCATATAATTTTAAAGAGTAATAAAAAAGTATTAGAACTCAACAGAACTCGAACCAGGATCTTAATAGCTTCTCAACAGCTGTAATAGTGAGGATCAAAATCTGCTTTGATTCACTTCCAGGAAGGCTTGTTTTTTATTGCAAAATCATGAATGAGCTACGCGTTTTGCCTAAAAGTTGAAGTTGTAGCTAGGCTGCCAGGTAGGAGTATTAGGGCAGCTTAAAGGAGGTTCGTAGGCAAACTGGTAAGTAAATTGACTCTAATAAAAGAAATAAAAATGGATCATTCTAATAAGGGACAACAATTAATGAGTTTCTATATAAATGGTTAGATCATATATGATTATTATAATATTCTGTAATTAATTGAAATTCTGTTCAATCACGCAAGTAAGTCGTTGAAATGGAAAATTCGAGTTCTTCGGACAAATTATTTTGCAATTTTGGATAAAATTTTATCCATCTGTTGTTTCCCGACACATACTAATCTTCTTAGGTTGGCTATATCATCAAGCTGTCTTGTTTTCCTCTCCTCATGCGTCATTGTGAATATGACGTTTATTTAATTTATAAGTATGATTTATCCTTAAACAGGAACGAAGTCGTATTAATGTTGTTTTAGTCTAGTGGCTAAATTAAGTTGATGTTTCATGTACAATTTTAAAGTTATAGATTTGAGTTCAATTAGACGTTGGCTATTTGTCACATAATGTCGCACTTTATGCGAGTTTGTTACCATTTATTATATATAATATACTTTCATGATTTTTTTGGTTATATAGATATATTTGTCACATAATGTATATTCAATTTATTAAAATATTGATATAATTAGGTAATTGTCTCTTTTATATATTAAAAAGAAAGAAAATTGCAAATAAATAAGAAAGAAAGAATAAATTTAGGACCACATGACAATGATCTTAATTTATTTTGACTCCTCAAGTCCAAATGTCCTCATCAATTATCATTATTATAGGGATAATTACACTCCCCTCCTTTAGGTTTGGTGTAATTACAAATAAATTTTTTGTAGTTTAAGAAATTACATCTAACACCTCTTAGGTTTCCTTCCATCTTATAAATAAGTCCCTCCGTTAGTCAAAGTTTACCGAATATGCGAATATTAACAAAAAATCAGAAAAAAATATATATTTATCCCTAGGGGTGTAAAATAATTTGAGTCGAGCCGAACATATTATTGTTCAAACTTGTTTGAATTATTATTGAGTTTTCAAAAATTGTGTTTGAATTTGGTTTGATTATTATTCTAGTCGAGCTCAAATAAGTTTTAATTGGATCAAATTCGACTTATTACTGATTTATAATAGGTCAAAAAAAATTTTATAACCAAACTACAATCATACATTTTCACGCGTTAATGCATGTGATGATATCTATCTTCACCGTTATAAGGGTAACTAGTTCAAAAATAATGTTTGACCTGCAATAAGTCAGTAATGAATAAATCGAGAGTATATATTAATTTCATTCATTCGTCTTATTAATATCAGCAAATTTAATAAATTTTGACTAACAGTGGGACTTATTTGTTAGATGAAAGCAAACTCAGGGGTGTTAGATGTAATTTTTCAAACTACAGAGAGCCTATACGTACTTCCACCAATGCACGAACCTCAGGGAGGCGAGTGTAATTATCCCTATATTTTATAGGAATAAAAATGTGTTCCCATTTTTTAAAATTTGAAAATTCAGACTTAGAGGGTGTTTGGCTAAGCTTATAAGCTCATAAAAATTATTTAATTTTTTGTAAGAGTTTATAAGATTCTAAAATAAAACGTTTTAGATTTTATAAACTCTTTAAAAGAAATTAACTTTGCCTAACTTTTTTTAGAATATCGTATAAGCTATTTAATTTTAATATTCAATAAATAAAAACAGACTCATAATTTTATTTGTATTTCACTTTTACCCTTCATATAATCGATATTCTTTCCTCCAATACAAAGATATCTATTTCCATGATTTTAAAATTACAACAATTTGATGACTTCTTTAGTCATTATTACAGAATGGAAAGTTTATTATGTCAAATACTCTATCATTTTATAGGTTCTGACATCTTATGTATCTAAATATCTTAAGAGCTTATTTTTAAAATAAGATTAAATATCTTTAAGTTCTTATAACATACTATAAGACATTTTGGTAAACATAGCCAAACACACTCTTAGATGGTGTCTGGTTGAACTTATAAATAAATATTTTATAAGCTCATGCATTTTATTAGACGTTTCTGAAATTTATAAAGTGTCATATCATATTCACAAAACAAGAACTTGAAATGTTTGGATAAAATAAGATTGTTGAGCTTACGCTGTATTACTAACGATAAATTTGTAATTAATCTTAAAAAAATTACTAACTTGTTAAAGGTTTAAATTAAGTTAAGAACTCGTTGTTACTTTTTAACAACTCCATAAACTTACAATATTTTATTTTTAAATATTATAATCTTATTTTCTTAAAAAAATAACCAAATATATTGGAATATCATATACGATATTTTTTTAAAATATCTTATAAAATATTTTAAAAATTTTATAAGCTCGTCCAAACACCCTCTATTTATTGCTTCTAAAGTGGTCCTGCTAACCTCTACTTCCTTTATTTAAACATTAAGAAAAAATGAAACCCGAGAATACAAAATTTAATATTTTAAATAACTTTTCGTAATTAATCTTTTTATATTGCAAACAAAATTTTCTGTTAAGAAAATAGTCATATTGGTCAATCAATTACAATAAAAGAGGTTAAATTACCTTTTTTGTCCTATAAAAAATGAACTTTTCCGTTTTAGGTTCACGGTTTACACGATTTCCTTTTCAATCCCATTCCTTATTAAAAAATTTCAACTAGTCCCAAAATCCATTTTCTGTCAAATTTTAACAGAAGAATGGAGAGTCCGTTAAAATATAGGACTAAAATAGAAATTGCGTAAATTGTGGGATTGAAAAGGAAAAGTCCCTTCTTTATGGGACGAATAAGGTAAGTTACCCATTGTTTTTAAATTTAATTAAAAAATATTAACTATTTATATATTTACATATAAAAGAATATCTTATTGTTAATAAATATCTATATATTATTTTAAAATTTGTTGAATTATATAATTTAACAACTTTAACATTGCATATATCTTATACAACATCTATAATATTATATATAATAGCTTGGAGAGAAGGGTAAAATTGTAAAAAAAAAAACTTTTAAAACCCATAATCGCAGTCAACGTGCATCTACCACTAACTTTAGCCTTAGGGGGTTTTCTGAATTTTTTTTTTCATATCAAAGGGTGTGTAATTAATACTTTATTATTTATAAAGGGTATTTTGAACATTTTCAATATCACAGAGAGATTTTATATTTTTTTCATCTTTTTGGCCTCCCCCCCCTCAATTTTGTAAAGGTTGGTTGTTTATTTTTTCGTCTCCAATTTTTTCTCCAAAAGAGGGTAAAATAGTAAATTCTAATTGCACTAACGGAATCTCCATTCTTCCATTGAAATTTGACAAAAAAATGGGGTATAGGACTAAGTCGAAATTTTTTTGATACAAAATTTGACTAAAACGGAAATCGCATCATGGGACTAAAAAGGTAATTTAACCAATAAAAAACGTTAGTAATTGAAACTCATTATTTATATTTATTAAAATGAATAATATATTTCTATTTAAATCAATTTTTGTAGGGATGTGTCATTATCCCTAGTTAATAGCGTGCGAAAATCACCAAACAACTTCTTGTCAAATTAAAAGAGCATAAAGAGGGGTTAAGACTGAGTTTCAATGAATAAGTTGAAGCCATAGACTCAATTTTGATCAAAGGTGTGGATGTTTGTGTTACTTAATAGAGATTTTTATCGTAATAGATATTTATCTTACTTAATATTAATTTATTATACTATAAATTTTATTAATATAATAAATAAATATATATATATATATTACTAATTTATTGATATTGATATAACACATAATTCCTGTTTCTATAAAAAAAGTTCAAAAGAACATAAACAGTACATAGAATCATTGCACATACGTAAATGACATAAATATATTTAATCAGTGCAAGAAGAGCTTAAAAAATGCTTCGGTGATTTTTTTATGGTTTCTCAATGCCTAAGTTAGTAATTCGTAAAGAAAATAAGCCAGCTCGTAAGAAATAATTTAGAAAGCAAAAAATTGTACATGGACGCATATAGGGATATATTTATAGATATGGTCGACATGAACCATCGATCCATGTTGTTTTGGTCAATTCACCATAAAAGATGAATGAAAATCTATTAAATTAAATTAATTATTAAACGATCATTAAAATTAAAGAATATTAGTAATTTTTCAATTAAGGAAAGATATTCGTAATTCGCCCATTTAGCTGTTAAGCCACATTTCAAGGTTAGTGTCATTTTAGGGTATGTGGCTGTGACCCTCACATCAAATTCTAGAATCTAAATCAAACTTTCAATTATACCAATTTCTTGGTATTAAGATCCTCAAGTTTAATAGTACAATGCTCCATAAGTTAATAACTATTATTCCCTTTTTTTTTTTTTTTTGTGTTACCAAAATAGAAAAGTAGAGTTGACACTTACAGACTCGTCAAGCAGTATTTTGTTTGTGCCTTCTGTGCAAGTAAGGATTCCTATAAGCCACTAGTCTTTAGTTTTGTTTTTTCTTTTGCTTTTTTTTTTATGTTATAAAAATAAAAGTACAGTTGTGACTCCGTATACACCTACTACAAAGGATTGCATCCTGGTCAGGGTTTCTATAGCGTCATACTGTCAATAAAATTCAAAATCTAACAACAAGACGTACATTTAACCATACTAAACACTTCGGCAAAAGTTTCCAACTCGTATCACGAGCATAACAAACATCAGACCATAACCGTTAGCTCATTTTTCTCAACCGACTAGATTTTCAACACAACAGGTTTCTGAATTAAGAACGATCACAAAAATGATGGCATTTACAGTGTCACAAATCGTCAATTGTAGAGATGTTTTCCATGTTTTGGGTGAAAAATATATGATCCGAGACATTGATATCGTGATTATAGCCCATTAGCCCAACCGATTAGCTCTTTAGCCCAAGAGGTTACTTAAAGATGGGCTTTCCCATTCCCTTAGCCTTAGGCCTAGACAATAATAAGACACACACTGTCTAAAATTCCATAATTGACCAAATTTTGTATTCTTCGGTATAAGATATGTATTTACACAAAATCATATAGCTCAATCAAGAATTCCTTTTTTCAATTGAATTAAAAAAAATTAAATATCAACCTGCAATTTGATTTTTCACGAATTTTTTGTCTTGATTTTTTTATAGCGTATGATTTATTACATGATTCAATATATTTAAATTTAAAAATAGTTTTAATGTATTAATAATTTAAATTAAATAAAAGAACAATAAACTAATATAGAAGTAGATATACACTCACATTCGTGGGACTTGAACACACCTTTTGACTGTGTTTTGATTGGAAAAGTGATTGCAAAAAGTGCATGCTACTAACAAGTGCACTAACTATCAATATATTATTTTAATAAAATAATTGCCAAAAATTGGATGACCAAAAACTGAGAGATGAATTACTATTATTGAGATAAATTACTAAAGTTAGCAGAAGAACGATTTGGAAAAAAAAATCAGGAACGAGCAAATATTTTCATAAGCTAGAATTTTTTTCGAGTTAATCTGATATACTTTTTTAAGTTATACCAAATCTATCATTGCCGAGAAATTAGTGGATTCCTCTCTTCTAAGACTCGAGATAATAATGCATTAAAATCCGTAAAAAATATATGCAACAAATGAATGATGCTTATGTATGTCTACATATCATTGAGTTCACACCATGAATTACCCTGTCCACTGTACAAAATCCCTTCTCAGTTCATCAACATAATTGAAGCAATTTCAAAGCTGATCAAACTCTCAAATCATAGTACAAACACAATAACTCATGGACTAGAAAAATAACGCTGTAGATTAATCCAAAAATATTCAACACATTACCTCAATTAGCCTTACCAACTGCCTTAGCAAAAAATAAATAAATAAATAAATTAGTTCATGATATCAAAGTCTAAAATAAAGTAAGATGAATTAAAAAACTCATGGTGTGGATAAAGTAAGATTGAATGGTTGTCGCTCATGGTGTCAGATCGTCTTCCCCATGAATTCTCTAGAGGCTACGTAATTAGTTTTCACTAGATGGGGTATTTGAAAATTTTCAAACAAAGAGGAAATATTCGTAATTATATCGAATTATATAAAAAATAACTATAATTTATCATATATTTTATTAATAAGTTTATAAATAAATTGAGTGAGACAGCATGTAAATTGATTGGATAGTGATGGGGGCATTTTGACATAGCACAAAGTGTCATGTAGCTCAAAGGATAGGACCCTCTAGGATTTGAAGCAGCAACATGAAAACTACCTTAGTTTGGACATAACTCACAATATTTTTGCAATGTCCCCATCCATTTGTGTCTGTCTCCACCCATAACACCTACACCAGTGATTCTTAACCTACATACGTAGTCCCTCCCATCATCATATATATATAATTTCTTTCTCTTTTCTATCGTTATTTAATGGATAATTATACTTTTCTTCTCTGAAATTTAATATAATTATACATAAATTTTCTATAGTTTGAAAAATTATGTTTGTCAATCCTGATGTTTGTTTCTATCTAAATAAATCTCCATGTTAGTCAAAATTCACCAAATTTATTAATATTAACGAAAAAAATCTGTATTCATCCCCAATTGACTTATTATTGACTTATTACATGTCAAATAAATCTTTTTATGATCAAATTACCCTCGTAAGTCTTCACGCATTAATGCATGTGAGGAGGTATATCTTCACCGTTATAAGGGCAGTTTAGTTCGAAAAAAAATATTTGACCTGCAATAGGTCAGTAATAAGTCAATTTTCAATCATTTTTTTGGTTAATATCAACAAAGTTAGTGAATTTTGACCAAACGACAGAACATATAAGTTGGATAAAAGCAGAGTTCAAAAATGCTAGATATAATTTTTCAAATTATAGGAAAACTATGTCTCATTACATTAAATTTTAGAGGAGAGTATAATTATTTCTTATTTAATTAATAATACACCCAAACGTTCTACGACTAGCTAGTATGTTTCTTCACATGTGATATCTATACCCTGACCAGTTTATACAATATAATTATTAGTGAAAAGACCGGTGATCGTTCGTGAGCAAAATTAATAATAATTTAGGGGAAATTACTATAATTTATTGAAACTAATGAATTTTTGCAATCTAAAAGCAGTCCCCTCAAATTATTTTTCCTTTATTTTCGGCTAGATATTAATTTGACTATAACATTCTTGATTTCTTTGACAATTTTAATGAGTTTAATATATCTTTTTAAATATTTAAGTTGTTCAAATTAATTTGTATTAGTGATGATTTTAATTTCAAAGTTGTAGAACAAAATATATATATATGTGTATCTATATATTCTTGAATTTTTATATATGTTAATTACGGCAAATTAAGATAATTTAATTTGTTGGATAATTACACTACCTTCCCCTAAAGTTTCGTAAGAAAAATTTTATTTGATTTGCAATAGGTTAGTAATATATAAGTCAATCGAGTGTAAATATAAATTTTTATTTAATTTTTTGACTAAATATCAATAAATTTGATGAATTTTGACTATCGGAGGAATCTATTTGCTAAATGAAAACAAACAATAAGAATACAAACAATAGGTTAGTAATATATAAATCAATCGAGTGTAAATATAATTTTTATTTAAAGCTTTTCCACATCTATTTTTTTTCCCCTCCAAAATCTTAAAATTTTATTTCCTTCTTTAATTTGTAAATAAAGTGTTATTGTATTAAGAGCTAAATTTCAAGCCTTGTAGACTACAAAAAAAAAAAAGATATGAATACTAACGACCTAAAATAAAAGACGGATGCATTTTGAAAGTGTTTGAATCGACAAAAATTAAAAACATCGTGTGTTGAACTGCCTGGTTTGATGATTAGACTTTAACCAATTATAAATTTTAATTCGGGAGAAATTACGGAGTAATCTATCTATATATGCAAGCGATCATGCTTAGTCTATGTTAAAGCTCTTTTGTTAAATACCTGCAAAATTTATTGTCGGAATTGTTTAAAAAATTAAGTATTTTTTCCAATATCTAATTTTTTGAGATTGAAGATGAGTTTTTTTTAATTATTCTCTTAATTTTAATGCTTTTGCACCATCATTTAATGACGGGATATCAAATTACAATATCATAATTGTCCTTAATTATATCATGTTATAGGGAGTGGTTTCGCGAGCTTCACGAAAATGCTTTTCAATTTTTGAATCTAAAAAAATACTTTTGAAGTGTTTAGGATGCTAGTCTCTGTTTTTAAGGAAGTGTTTGCAAAAATTTTTATTTTTAAAGAAGTGATTTTTGCAGAAAAAGTTAGAAGTTGTAGCAGAATTAAAAGTTGGTAGTTTTTGTAAAAAAAAGTAAAAAGCAGATAAAAGTTAAATTGAATAGCGCTTGGAGAAAAATCACTTCTAAAATAAACTTAATTGATGAAAGACTGTTTTGTCACTATATGTTAAATAGATATTGTTTCCTGCTTATTGTTTGTCACTAATAATGATTTTTTTACAAAAAATTATAAATTTTATTTCGTGTTAGTATTTCATATTTATGTTTTTAAAAATATTCAAAAATATGTTTAATTTAATAATGCTACCACTAACTAATATATTGTTGATTCATACACAATAATTAGATTTGTATGATTGCAAAGAAAAATAATTATTTTATTAATTAATCAATTAATAGTAAGTGAACAAAATAATAAAATTAGATGATATAGCGCATAAAATATAAAAATTTAAAATATTAAATATGTGAAAGCGTAAATTTAATTATTGTTAAAAATCAAATTAATATTTAAATAACTCTGATATCAACTTTAAATATACATTTTTTAAAATAAATTGAAAACGATAAAGTTGATGTAAGATTATTATAATAAGGGTAAAGTAGTAAAAAATAAAGTTGGATTTATTTACAAAAGAAAAAACCAAAACAGTTAAAGGCTCTCCCAAGGTGTATCTAACTTTTGGCCTAAACGCACTTTTCTAAGTTGTTTCAGAAGCAGAAACTGACATTCCAAACACTTCGAAAGTGCTTTTTTAAACACATGCAAACACTCCCTAAAACTGTTAAAAAAAGTGCTTTTAGGCCAAAAGTTAGAAGTACGTACTTCTACTTCTTTGGCTTTTTATAAATAAATTCAACTTTATTTTTTTACTAATTTACTCTCATTATAATAATTTTAATTCCACTTTACCGTTTTTATTTTTTTTTAAAAAAATCATCTTTAAAGTTGTATTGAAATTTCTAAATAAATTGAATAATTTAACAATAATCAAATTCACACTTTTACATATTTAATATTTTATAATTTTTATATTTTATTTGCAATATTATCTAATTATATTATTTCTTTATTATTAAAAAACATAAACTAAATGGCTATGATTAATTAATAAACTGATATATTTTTTTCATTGATACAAGTTTAATTATTGTGTATCAATCAATAAAATAATTATTTAGTGAGAGCATTATTAAATTAATTTTTTATAGATATTTAAAAATATAAATATGAAATATACTAATTGTAATAAAATTTATTATTTTTTATGAAAGAATAATGATTATTGACAAACAAAAAATATAAATATAAGCAAAAATAGTATCTTTTTTTAATATATGTTCACAAAATGGTCTTTAATCAATTAAATTTATTTTATAAGTGATTTCTCCCCAAACACTATCTAATTTAGCTTTTATCTGTTTTTTTACTTTTTTTTACAAAAATTACCCACTTTTAATTCTGCCGTAACTTTAAACTTTTTCTACAATAATTACTTTTCTACAAGCTGAAATTTTCACAAACACTCCCCTAACACAAATAGCAATCTCATTTTGCCTGAATATATTTACTCCCAACTCATTCAACTAGTTGCACTTTGCCTCGAGCTCTACTTCGAGCTAATAAATTTATTAAGAACAAGAAAGTAGAGTTGACACTCACAGATCATACAGAGGATTGTGTATGCATCATATATGCCTATCAATGTCCTTATAGCTGATCTATCATTTTTTAAAATTAATGCCTAACTACATAAGAATCAACACATAGGTCAAAAAGTACGTTTAACCCTACCAAAGGCCTTGCCAAGAATTCAAATCCGTATTGTGGGTGTGACAATCCGTAACTATTTAACCATAATGATGGATGGAAATGTGAATGAATAGCATGTCATTATTTTAATTAAATTAATAATTTTTCACGGAAAAAAAGGAAAATTTTTATGTTAAATATTTGAGTCTTCCTTAACACATTGCAAGAAACAAAATGTTGTAGACAACAAAAATTAAATAATTATGCTAATATTACCATTATTTATAGTCTCACCATTCCATCGAGGTTGGTGTAATAATATTTAAATCTTCTACAGTTTCAGAAATTACATATAGTACATCTGATGTTTATTTCTGTGTAATAAATGGATCTTCCACTAATTAAAATTTATGAAATTTGCTAATATTAACAAAAAAGTTGAATGAAAATTCATATTTATGCCCGATTGATTTACTATTAGGGGTGGGCACGGGTTGGGTATTTTGGGTTTCGGGTTTTTCGGGTCAAGTACCCGACACAAACCTGATAAAATTGGGTACCCGATATCTGATACCCAATTTATTTATTTTTTATTAATTTAAATATGAAGAGAAATAGAAGTATCAAATATATATTTAAAAGCATGCATTTTTTTTGGAAAATTTTATACTTATAAATTATAATTTGTGCGCATGGTGTGACTTTATTTTTAAAATATTGTGAAAAAATTTAATATAAATTATGATATCAATTTATTAAGTTAAAAAAAGTATACATCACAATTAATTCAAATTAATAAACAAAATAATTCAATTTGTCGCATCAATAACTTGATAAGTAGATCAACTAACTCACATATCATTCTCTTTTTTATTTTATTAATAACAACAAATAATTCTATTTTCTCTTGTATGTTTTTATTATTTTTTAATTAGATGTCGGGTACTTAATTAACTCGATCGGGTATCTATCTCTACCTGATAACCGACCCAAATTTCATTCAAATTTTTTGTTAATATCAACAAAATCGGTGAAATTTGACTAATGGAAGGATCCATTCATTAGACAAAACAAACTTGTGACGTGTGAAATGAATAAATACTCCTGTGTAATAGGGGGTATTTGAAATATTTGTCCTATTTGAAAGAATAATGCAAAACACCCCCTGCGACATGCAAGAATAATGCAATTTACCCCATGTGATATATGAAATGAGCAAATATCCCCTATAAAAAAGAATTAGCAAATTATTCCTATGTATTTCGATGAAGCAAACTACCGCTCATCAATGGTTTAGATAGGGGGATAATTTGCTTCTTTTTAAAATATAGGGGGTAATTTGATATTTTATTTTTCATAAGGATTTCTTTGCTCATTTCTCATATTATAAGGGGGTAAATTGTATTTTTTCAGTGTATTAAGTGATCATAAGAATCTTTATCGTATTACAGTTTTTGGTTTTTTGACAGTTTATCTCATTACAAAATTGATACGATATTATATAAGATTGTGGCTATTAATTATTTGTTAGGAAGAATTGCACTTTTATTCCGAAAATTAAGGTTTTTTGCATTTTAGTTCTAACATATATTATGGGACTCGTCGCATTACTTCTAGAGTTGTAACACAAATATATGCACACGTCCGAATTTAGAGATAGAAAAATATATTTTTCCTATTAATGTAGAAACAAATAAGTATTTCAATTACCTTTAAAAAATATAAATTAGGGTGTTATATATTTTGCATCCCTAAACTGTACATGTAGTCGCTTTGTCCCTCTAAATTACGAGAGGTAAGAAGCCGCCCTCCCGACAAAAGAATTTGGCATTAACAGGAAAAAAAATCCCCTTTACTTACTCACTATACTTTTCATTTTACTACCTAAAGTATGTTTTATTAAAAAAATTCCTGCAAAACTACTTTGGTGATTTAAAATTTATTATTTACGAAATAATACTTAAAATTTATAGCTTTTAGAAATTGTGTAGGTTTAATTACACTGAGACCTTCTCTGAAAATGCAGAATTACACTTTTCCTTAGAAGTTCAAAATTACACTACATCTCTGTAAAAATTCACTATTTACACCTGACACCGTTTTGTTAGTGTTGGGTAGAAAAATGCTGATGTTAATAAAAAATTAACATAAATTTTTAATTTTACCCCTTATTTGATATTCTCATGTAACAATTTTGCATTCAAAAAGAAAAAAAATGTAATAATGTTAGCCTCACTTCATAGTATATATATATAATATTCATCTTCTTATAAGTATAAAAATATACATGAAAATATTAAATAAGGGGCAAAATTAAAACTTTTATGTAACTTTTTTGTCGTCGTCAATATTTTTCATTCAAACCTAATAAAAGGAGGCTAGGTATAAACATAGAAATATTGAAGAGGGTGTAAGGGTAATTTTAAAATATTGTTGCTAGAAAGTATAATTTCACATATTTATAAGTGATCCAAATATAATTAGCCCATTTATGTAGTACAAAAAATACTTACAAGCTCAATATATGCAAATATATTTTACAAAGTAAATTATTTGTGTTGTGTTAGAAAATACGTGTAAATATATATAAATACATAATGCATATAATTTTACAAAAAAAATATGTTATATAATTTATAAATTTTTATTCAATTATAGGTACACATAATTAAGATATATCATATCTTTACTCAAAAGATCATAGAATATATATTATAGATTAGCACGTCGTACGGTGTGTATATATATAAATATTTGATATAATATTTGAAAATTGTATTGAGAATTTATTTTTAGTAAAAGTTCAATATATATAATAATATAAGCAAAAAATATGTAAATTTTTTGAATAGTTATATAAAAAATTATAAATTTATAGAATTTAAACAGATTCTATACTCATTATATAAATCATAAATTTTGGGTAGTATTTATTTTTAAATAGTTTTTTATAATAATTCAAATTATGTTTTGAAGGAGTTATTGTAATAAACATATTTTAGGGGTGTTAATAATAAGGGGCAATGTCATAAAAAAAAAAAAAATTAGTCCATATCATGAGGGGGTATTTTGTAACATTTTATAATTTGGCATGTATAATTTAAGGGTGCAAAATATATTTAACCCTATTATTTACATATTTTTCGTTGTAAATCATATCTAAATTTACATTAATTATTTCTATTTTAATGATTGTACCAAAGTTGCAAATTTGCTCAATTTATCGTACCAAAATTGCACTTTCCAAGATTACATATATTTTTGTCTATAGAAACGGTAATTACATTATGGCAATAATATTTTTTATAAAATTGAATTATATATTGGGCCGGTCAATATATTAATATAATAAAAAATAATAAAATAAATTATAATAAATTTATAAAAAATGAGACGAATCATTCACACATATTCGATAAAACTCAAATTTATGATATCAAACTTATTGATGAGACCCCAATCAACCTTATCCTCATGTTTCTTGCATTCGCATGTCAATGCCAATGGCTGTGGGCCTGGAAATTTTACTCAGATCTCCGAAAACGAAACCACGCAGCTTTATATATTCACTCAATATTATTTATTCCCTCTCACAAAAATGTTGCTCTATATATCATATAAATGTGTATTATTTTTATATAAACATGCTGTTAAATTCAAACTCTAACTATTTTTTTAATATTTCATAATGAATATCTACAATTAACCCAAAATTAGTATTATAGCGTACGGACAACTAATTATTATTACCAAATATCTAGTAATGTGTTCGAATGCTTATAAGATATTGAAAAGTTTTTGGTAATTTATCTGTTCAGATAAGCTCATAAGATTTGAACATAAGATGTTAAAAAAAAGTAAAGGATTCTTAAGAGAAAATTTTATTTTTGGTCCCATACGTCAAATTTAATTCAATTTTGGTCCCAATCATAACGAAAATTTTACTTTAAGAATATTGTTATTTACAGTTTGTCTCACTTTAAAAAAAAAAAAAAAAAGAGCCTTTCACACCAAAGAGTGGGAATTTAGGGCTTCTCCCACCATTTTGCCTGTTCGACATATGGAAGAAGTGAGCTTCCAAGTATGAAATGTGGCGTCAATAAGTGATTCGACTTCTACAAAATCAAAACGAAAGAAGAGTTGCTGAAAATGAGGAATAAGGTCATTTCAGGTTTTTTCCCAAAAATGCAGCATGTGAGGTGCACATGCTAATGCCCAGTTGATGGATTTCGTCAGTAATTTTACGTCGGAGCTAAAAATGAGACAATATAAAATAATGTCTGTAAGGTGAGTTTTCTGTAATGATTGGGATCAAATTTGAATAGAGTATAATATATGGGACCAAAAATGAAATTTTTTGTAAATTTTAATTTATTTTTAAGATATTAACAAACTTTTATGATTTTGATCATATTAGTTACAAAATTATCATTATTGATGTCTTATAAGCTCTGTTATTTTATATAATCCAAACATTTTAAAAGATTATTTTAAAATAAGATCCGTCAACTTATAAAATTCAAAAATATCTTATAAGATGTATTGGCCGAACACCCTCTTCCTGCTACAATTAATACAAAGTAAAAGTTTTTAAACTTTTGCAGTATTTTATATTTATAATTATTGGATAAATTTCACATCCTAAACTTCATATTGGATTTCCTATTCCAAATATATATACAAAAAAATTTCTTAAATAAAAATAGACGATATAATCTATATGTACAATAATGATTTACTGTTTATGTTAAATGAAATAGAAAATGCAATTGAAATTCCAATCCATCAAATTTTTTAATCTAAATATTATTTAGTTATTTTTCCAATAAATATTAAATTGTCTATCATTTCAAAAATAAAAAAAATAATACTGAGCCTTTGAAATTTCAATATGAGACTCATATTTTGAGAAGGATAACGATGATGGGCAAAATTAATTTGAAATGTGCATGTGAGTGATGCCGCTTACAATTCGATAAGTGTATCATTGTATGACATATTATCTACTCTGATTTCGTATGATTCTCACGATTTTGTTTTGAAAAGGCGCATTGCTAAAAAAAAAACCTTTGAAATTTATAAGCCGCTTAAACTTCTCGTATGCAATCAATATAGAACGCTTATTTATATGTAGCAGTAGAAAATACTAATTAAAGAAAAATTCTTGCCCAAATCAAGTTTGGCCGAATCAAACAAATCACAAAGTAAGTATATCACATCTGCGATGTGATTGATCAATTTTTTTAAATTATACATAAATCACATAATCAATCCATATATTATGCTTGCCATATAATTAGTTCATACTCAATTTGAATTCGGATTAAAATTTCCCATAAAGTATGACAATATGATAAATGGGGTGTGGGATATGGCGAAGGTGTTGCTGTCCTTTGCCTGCATTCGCATTCAATGCTTTTTGGCAATACTAACCTACGTACTCACAAAAAATATTAAATTCTGTCATGCAAACCAACCATCATGCTGTAATATATATATCTACATTGTAAAAGGTAAATTATAATCTACTTTTAAAAAATTTGTTATAATTATAATTATTCTCACATTATTTTAAAAATTATAAATACTCATTTGATATTAATGATCATCAAATAAATACATATCCACTCTGTGATAATTCTTTGTAGTGGGTCTTTGGCATACAATCGTTAATTTTATAGGGATATTTATAATTTTTTAAAAAAAATGAGGTATTTATAATTATGACAAACTTTAGAAGAACCCTTGCGATTTACACACGTTTCAAAGAACAAATTTATTTACCAAGCATATGATTGTATTTTTGGTTACATATCTAAATATGAATATGATCTATCTAATTTTAAATCTTATGTTTTATCTCTTTTTTTATGTAAATTTTAATTTACCACTACCATATATTTTTATTTTTATGGTTGGCTGAAAATGCGAATATTTAAAATTATTTTCTGGTTAATTGTTAAGAATTTCCCTACGCTGATTAAATTACAAAAAGAAAACGAAATTTGGCATGAAAATCAACCCAAAAAAATCTAAAATTATAAGATTTTCTTAGAGAGTATTTGTAAATTGCATAAAACTTGCCTAAAGTTTCGGATACTCGAAAAAAAAAATGTATTCAATACGTATTTTTCGAATATACATACGATAAATGTTCAATACTGTATAGAGTGATTTTTGAAAATATCGGTTCATGAGAAAAGGTGGTAATTTTACATCACATAAGAGAGAAGTACTACAGGCATTTGGGCAAGTACAAAGTTTCACATGCGAGGGAGACTGTGATCAGTCTACTCTACTAAAAGCGTGTCTGAGCATGTTCAGTCATTTACGCATGCGCTTTTTAATGCTGAGACGGTTTGCTTATATTTAGGCAATTTATACTTACCCCCCTCATACATTAATTTCGAATTTTTTACATCAAACTCTAGGACAAAAGTTTAAAATTTACATGATTAAAATAGTGTAAAATTAAAAATTAATTTTTAAAAGTAAAATCAAACGCCCTGAATATTTTGGCAGATGACGATTGAGATGCCTTATATACCGACATAAAAAAAGAATGTTTCTCGACTACGGCTTAACCACTACAGCAAATTCAAAAAAATTATGTTTTGATCACGGTTAATGAATATGTTTTCATGATTTAATTATAGCCAAAGTATTTGCGATTATTTTTAATTGTAGTTAATTTTTTGGCCTCGTTAACATTAATAATAATTGATAGCCGTTGCGTAGTCATAATCAAGATTTGTGGTGTTTTAGATCTTTATTTATTTCCAAATGATTTTGACTAATTTTGCGTGATGAATGAAGCACTTGTGATTGAGCATAGAAGTGTGTTGGAGATATATAATTTTAATTGATGGAGTTATATGTATATATAGAAATGAGTAAAATATTAAAACAAGAAAATGAGAATGGATTTGAGTTTCGAAGGGACAAAAATTAACTCAAACTTTAAGGCATTGTCTAAATTTATGTTTTTGCATTTTTCGAGACAAGATAAATACACTCAATGTTTGCTTTTGTGTTTTCACACCTTATTTGTGTGTTTTTTTATTATTCAACTTTTTATATATAATATATATATTTATATATATATATATAATATAAAATAGATATAATTTGACAATAAACAGTGATTTTTGTCTTCTAAAAATGTAATATTAAACATAAAATATTTACATATACATATTTATATATAAAAATATATATAAAATTACTCAAGTGTAACATCATGTCTGGTTAATAGATATTTGTTTTATTTTTTTTTTAATTGTATTAATATTATATTATAGTGTGTGTGTGTGTGTGTGTGTGTGTGTGTGTGTGTGTGTGTGTGTGTGTGTGATTGGAGAGAGAGGTGAATGAGACAAATTTAAAATTCCATGGAGGAAAGATAATGGGATATGCTAACATTTCCATTTTTAATGTTCAAATTTGAGTTTATGGATTTGATTCGCATAAGATATATGGGTATTTATCTCAATTTATATCAGTGTTTATCTTATTTTATATAAATTATTAATCTTTGTTAGTCATATTAATCTATTAATTAAATTGAGATATTACTCAAATATCGATTGAGCTATTGTGATTTACATACTGTTATTAATAAAAAAAAAATCATGTCCAAATTGAAAAGGCAGGAGGTTTCACAATCAATAATTTGTAAGTTCGAATCATACGAATGTAGATATTTAGTTTATTTTTAATAATAATATGTTATTTTTTTGTTTATTTTAAATTTATTGTTTAATTTAAAAATATTAATATATTTGCGTGCTGGATATTATAATGATAGTACGTCGTTGATTTTAAAATACTAACGTATTTTAAAAATATTAAAATATCTTTTAGATTTATATATATATATATATATATATATATATATAGCTTTTAGGA
>NC_026155.1:8541133-8594193 GCF_000512975.1 Sesamum indicum | reverse complement strand
GTGTGTGTGTGTGTGTGTGTGTGTGTGTGATTGGAGAGAGAGGTGAATGAGACAAATTTAAAATTCCATGGAGGAAAGATAATGGGATATGCTAACATTTCCATTTTTAATGTTCAAATTTGAGTTTATGGATTTGATTCGCATAAGATATATGGGTATTTATCTCAATTTATATCAGTGTTTATCTTATTTTATATAAATTATTAATCTTTGTTAGTCATATTAATCTATTAATTAAATTGAGATATTACTCAAATATCGATTGAGCTATTGTGATTTACATACTGTTATTAATAAAAAAAAAATCATGTCCAAATTGAAAAGGCAGGAGGTTTCACAATCAATAATTTGTAAGTTCGAATCATACGAATGTAGATATTTAGTTTATTTTTAATAATAATATGTTATTTTTTTGTTTATTTTAAATTTATTGTTTAATTTAAAAATATTAATATATTTGCGTGCTGGATATTATAATGATAGTACGTCGTTGATTTTAAAATACTAACGTATTTTAAAAATATTAAAATATCTTTTAGATTTATATATATATATATATATATATATATATATAGCATTTAGGACTTTTATACTTACTTTAATTTTCAGATGAGGATAATTTGTACTTATATATCCCGAAATTCATGAAATGGTCACATAAATGCAGAGGGAAACTTTTGGGACCCTTAATTTGAAATGTAATTTATACAATTTCATTGCTTAGACGTACTGTTTGAACTCTACGAGACATGCCCAACAACAACAAAACCCGTTGAAATACAATCACACAAGTCAAAATAGGGGGGAATATTAAATTAAAATAAAAAACGGAAAAGAACAAAATTAGGAGATAATGCAACAGATTCCCATATTGTAATTTTGGTCCGTGTCCCATATATATATATATATATACTTTTTAAATTGTAATTATATGAGTATATTCATATTTCGATAATACGAGCAATACATAAATTCAATCAACATATTAATATTACTGTTTAAATGTAACTTTCGTCTTGTATCTTTTGTATTTTGGCATTTTAATTGTTTATCTTTCTAGGACAGTAAAGAAGTCGTATAACTTTTTAATTTTTCACGGTTTAATTCTTCAGTCTTTGAAATTTGCAAATATTGTCGAAAAAATATACGTGCCCTGCACGTGCTTTTTTTCATTTTGAGGTTCATGACAAAAAAAAACTACTATTGGCTACAATATTAATAGTTATGGTTAAAAATCATAGTAAATAACTATTATTAGCCACAGTTAAATAAAATCGATTAAGTTTTTCCATTATGAAAAAACTATTTGCCACAGCTAAGAGCTATGGTACAAGCATTTGCTATAACAAATATTTTAGCTACTCTAAAAAAAATCACGGCCAGCAACCATTGTGTGACCATAGTCATTGACTGTTTGCTACGATTATTTATTAATAAGCATGACAATTTTTAGCCATGGTTAAATGTTATATCTTCTGTGGTGGCTCTTGTTCTGCCATTGGTCAATTTATGCGAGCATGGAAGCAAAATTTTTGCTTTAGTATTTTTTGTACTTTGACAATTTAGCCTTTTATCTTTCTAGAGTAGCAAATAGATCCTGTAACTTTTAATTTTGATCAATGTGAACAAAAACTCTGAATTAAAAGGACCAAAATCACAAAAATTTAAAAAGTTATTGGATCTATTTGCTATCCTAGAAAAATAAAAGACTAAAACACCAAAATGTAAAAGATATAGGAAGAATATTACATTTAATTTTAACTAATAAGAACAATAAATAAATTACGATAATTTACGTAAGATGAAACAAATCACCCAAATGATAAAAGTAAAAAAATTACCCACATATCTAGTGAAACTTGGAACTTGTTCACGGGATTTCAGCTTTAACCATTAAGCTAAAAGTGTGTCCCATATATTTCAAATTAGGTAGGGTTTATTAACACGATAAGATCATAGAAAGCCAGAAGAAAATGCAAGGCTAAAACTGGTGCTTAATAGATCAATGTATATATACTCTAATATCTAATCCTCTCATTGCTCCATCACATTATCTCGCATCTCGTACTAACAATTTAAACCAGCAGTGTCTATTACATTAAGTGCCAATTAGCTAGGACGAAAGTGTTAGAGATAGGGTTCTGTCAAATGGTCGTGTGGTAGCATTCTGCTCGCTCCTTCTTTTTCCTTTGTCTGTTCTATACTTGTTTGTTTGGTTGTCATGAAGTCACGTGAATCTCTTACCCCCCCACCCCCACCCCCAAGCTTGCATTTTCCCTTCCTTTAAAACAGCTCCAGAACTGTGCTCAATACGACCTTTTAGACACCATCAAGTACATTTCTCTTTACTCCCCTCCCCACCTCTCAATCATCTCAAACCTAGCTAGCCACCTAGTTTTCTTCATTCATTGCATTGATTAAGAAAAAGTTGCCCTTAATTTCGATATAATTCGTCGCCAATCATGAACATAAACTCGTCCCCTTCGCCTTCTCCTACAGATCAAATCAGTGACAGTATCGATCATGATCATCAGTTCCTCCAGCCGTTTGCCCCGAATCAGTACCACAATCAAGTCGTTTCATCTTCCCCATCGTCTTCTGCCTCATCGTCTCCTATCTTCTTTAGTTCAGCTCAAGATCACACCGGATTCTATCATCACCAATTGTACCACCCTCACCCTCAAGAGGTACATACCTAATTACATAGTGCAATAGTTTTTTTTATAAATTTATATATACATATATACATATTTTGTATTTGTATGACTTAATTTGTAATCCTAGTACTAGTTGTTAGTACAATATGATCAATTCTCGAATTTTCATGTTGTAAGGATGACAGTACTACTTACGGTTATCGCGGGGGATCATCGTGTGATGAGATGAAGAATAAGGTTAATAGTGGCCTGAAATTAACCCTCTGGAAGAACAAAGACGAAGGGCTAGCAAAGAAGGATATACCGGTGAAATGGATGTCTACGAAGATGAGGGTGATGCAGAAGATGAAGAACACGGATCGCATAAGTGTATCCTCATTCAAGCAGCTGCTGCAGCCATCCTCTTCTATGGAAACTGATCTAAGCAGCAACAGTTCCTCATACAACAGCAACAGCCCAATTAGGGTTTGTGCAGATTGCAACACCACCAAGACCCCCCTTTGGAGAAGTGGTCCCAAAGGCCCTAAGGTATTTAATTTTTTCAATTCTTTTTGCATTTTTAATCAACCCGACATTAATAGTTTATTAGTTTAATATATAGTATTTTTCAAGCTCAGAACATCAACAACGAACAAACATACATATGTAGTAATCTTTTGTAATGTCTGAGCACATATGAGTTTTGTTTAATTCTTATCTCAGTCGCTCTGCAACGCGTGCGGGATCAGGCAAAGGAAGGCGAGGCGGGCCATGGCTGCTGCTGCTGCCAACGGCATGGTGGTGGCCAATGCCAGGCCGGCTACATTGAAGATCAAGGTGCAACACAAAGAGATGAAGACAACGGGCAAAAATGTCAGTGGAGGCCTAAAGAAAGGCTGCAAAATTGCTTCAGCTGGATCATCATCATCATCATCATCGTCTAAAGCTAGTAGATTGGAGGAGTTCTTGATAAATTTGAGCAACAATTTGGCAGTACATAGAGTGTTTCCTGAAGATGAGAAGGATGCTGCCATCCTGCTAATGGCTCTATCTTCAGGCCTGGTTCATGGTTGAATATTAGTTTTTTCCCTTTGAACTATATATGTATTTTTGTTTCTTGATCTAGCTAGATAGAGATTAGGGTTGAGTTAAAGTTTGATTAAAGGTGCAAGAGCTTGAATTTTTCTGGTGAGTGAGGTTCTAATTATTGTGTTCTTTTAGTAAGGAAATGAATAAATTAAGAACATTAATAATTTTGTGTGGCAATATTCTTGCAGACTTAAATGTATTTTTGGTGCTATGATGTTAGGTTATTCGGCTGTTTACGTTCTTTAACTTTTTAGGTAGTATTTTGGTTCTATATTTTTTAATTTTCACGATTTCGTTAGTCTTTTTTTTCGTCAGAGTTCACCCTTCTAGCCGAAAAATGCATGTGCATCTCACGTGGTATTTTAAAATTGGGACTACTGTTCCTATTGGCTCATTTTTGTCAGTATCTTTGTCGTTTAACTTTTTATGGTAAAATTTGGGTCTTTCACATTTTAATTTTTGCTATTAATTCTTTTTTCGCCGGAATTTACCCTTCTTATAATAGGTGGTGGTGAACTCCGACGAAAAAAAATCTGAGACCATGAAAATAAAAAAGGTCGTGCAGGACTAATATACTACTTTAAAAATTAAAGAACAAAAACATCAAATAATTTAAATTACACAATATTACATTTAATCCTCTTCTTATAAACGCATTTAGATGTGGACAAGTTGAAACATAACCTCATAGGGGAAAATTACAACTTCAATCGTTAAGTATGGAGTGTTAATTTTCGTTTCGTACCAACCCATTTTCTAACTAGTGGATTTTTTGGGCTGATAATAATTCAACAGGAAGCGTGTTACATTAACCCTAATCTAAGTATTTTCACAACTAAATATATATATATATGTATATATATATATATACATATGCATTTCGTGCTATTAAAAGTCATAAATTAATAATAGTGCATATATATTAATTAGTATGACATCATGTGATCAATGGACAAATACAAATTTGTACGACAAAATCAATTATTGCCATACACTGCATGCAACATCATCATCCAATAACAACAACAATCGGGGCACCAAAACTAGTGAACAGGATGTCTGTATATTTATCAATTAAAGCCTCTTGCACAGAAAATCATCATGTTTATATATATATATATATATATATATATGGGGTTTAATATAAATTAACTCTATATAATTATAAAATTATTCCCTATAATAGCAATTTACTCCCTATATTTTTTTAAATGAAGCAATTTATTTGCTTATCTGAAAAGGTAATTGTTTCATTTTAAAAAACACAGGAGTAAATTGCTAAATTTTTAAAAATATAATGAGGTAAATTGCTATTTTTTTTTTATATAGAACAATTTGTTCATTTGCAATATCACAAAAAAATTACTTGTATTTTTTTCCTTATATATGCATGCAAGTTGAGGTCTTGAACCTTTGATCATTTTGGCTTTACATATATCATATATATGTGTGTGTGGACGAAAGATAGAAAATTAAAAGGCAAAAATATCAGAGTAATATTGGAGGTGATGATGATGGGCGTTATCTTGCGGTATATATTATATATGCGAGGGGGGCGCGGGGGCCTGCCCTGCCGGGACCTGCTGAGCTGACTGCCTCATGCATCGTCAATCATGATTGTGATGATACGATACAAATATTGCAACCTTTTAGTCTGTCCGAAATCGCTTTGTGCATGCTGTCTTTCTTCACCTTTCTCTTTTTCTGTATTTCTCATACTAGAAAACAAATACATAATTTCAAGAACTCTCATCATGTCTTGCTTTTTGTTTCTTCCTTTTCTTTCTGCTTCTCTTTCCTCCTCCCATGGACAGTTTCTTTGTCAGCTATATATATATATATATATATATATAGTGAATTTTTTTGGATTGAGTATTAGAATAAAGTTTTCTTGATACATATTTTTTTTACTTATTCAAGAAATGTACATATTTTGACTAATTAGCTAATTTCCTAGAATTTTAAGAAATTGTTTTTTTTGTTTTAATTATCTTTCAATAATGATGTAATTGAATCAATTAATAAAATGTTTTGGTATTATTACCTGTCCTACATGGATCGCTAACGAGGATTTAATTTGAGTGATTATAAATCCTAATGCTTTCTCTCTTTATCAAGGTACCTTTCGAAAACAATCACAAAAAAGAAAAACTGAAAATTCAGAACGAAATATTTGGGACGGGTAATTTCAGTCGCAAATTGCAAGGGGCATTTTACCATCCTTTTCTTTTTAAAAAATAAGTAAATTACAAAGGGTTTCTTTAAAATTTGCCTATATATATTAAAAATATTTATTTATTATTTGAAAAATTATAAATGTCCCCTAGAGTTAACGTCGTCTATCAAGTACCCCCTACAATAACTTGTCACGAGAAAGCATTTATTAAACGACTATTAATTTTAAAAAAGTATTTATAATTATAACAAATTTTAAAAAAATCCATTGTAATTTATACTTTTAGAACGTGTAAAGACCGCCTTTTTAATCAATATACATACCCAAAAATACTTTGGAAGTAGTTAGGCCTTAGCCCATTTATTCTATGTATCTTTCTTGATGCTTTTGTAATCATTTTCATTTACACACACAACCCCATTGTTATTTATCTATGTAATTGTATTATATTTTTTTTAAAAACATTGAGTTTTTCATGAATCAACAAAAATAAATAGATAGAAAGTGAGGTGTAAAGAGTCCAGCATTTTAATTATTGATATGATGAATAGGGGGGGAAAAGAGAAATCTATTTAAAGTATGAATATTTAAATAAGTCTAGTTCTAAATATTAATTCATGATTATTTTTTATTATTAGTATATATTATGTGTTCAATTTTCTTGAGGAGGATACGATGTGTGAGTTATCTTAATATTTAATTATTTTTTCAAAATACTATCATGAGTTATAAAAATTATCACACAAATCAAATAATTGCAAATAGTCATATTAGTATAAAGTTAAACCTTTTTATGTATTATTGTAGTAATACGTTGAGTTTACTATTTATGCTGCCTTTAGATGCATTGTTTTGGGATATCAATCGATTGGGTTCGGATTAGGTTTATCAAAACCCGATATCTAATTCGCCCTGAATTAATTTAATATTTTTAAGATATTAAGAAATATATATTTTTTGTATAAATAATACTACCATAAATTTATAAATACCAAAAATAATATTTCTGAATTGTTATTTGTTTATTAATAATTTCTATTTGTATGTTTCAAAATTTTTTGAAATATGTGGTACTTATGAATACATTAAAAAAAATTAAACTATTTATCATTATATTGATTTGTAAAAGAATTAAATTTATCCATTATATACATAAATAAAATATACATGTATTCATATATGTATAAATATCTTTATATAATTATATAAAATTATAAAAGAATTTGGCACCAAATCACTAAGTTCGGGATTAGTCCCGAAATTCGATTAAGACTTCAAAATCTGCTCCAAACAGGTTGAGTTCGAATCTAACCTAAACATATTGACATCCCTAATCTTTTTTGTGTTTTACATATGTGTATATATATATATGTATATATATAAATATATGTTTCATTCAAGTTTTGAAATCTATTTAATTTAATATAAATGCAAGCCTCAATGACAGGGTTCAAAATTCAATTTTTTCATCCAACTGCAAATAGCCAATAACTGGATTCCAAGTTTCCTAATCTCTCATAATCATTTCCTCTGGCTTATAAAGTGAAAACGGGAAAGAAAAATCAAGAAAATTTGCCAACCCAGTTGAATTTGCATATTTTCCTCTACAAAAACGCAGGAAGAAAGGAACAAAGAACAGACGAAAAATGGAGGGAAGCCCACCAGTAAATCACATTCCGAGCGAACCTGCTATCAAACGCTACAAGTTCCTTTGGCGTGTTTTCCTCATTTTCAACTTCGCTCTTGGTGGTTAGTGTTTCTTGCTTCGTTCGTTTTCTTTTTTGCTTCTCTTGGTTTTGATTTATTGAAATACAGGAACCCGTTAGGGCTTTAACTTCGGATTGATCTGGGGTTTTTCTATGATCTTAATTTTATTGATTTTCTTGAACTCGTTTTGGGTTTTTGTGTGGGTTTGATCTGTGGAGTATGCTTCGAGAGCTTAAATTTATGCATTCTACATGCCAAGTATTTTATGTGTCTACATGTATGAAATGTATGCATCGGGAGTATCGGGTGATAGTTCGGACTGAAGACGAAGATTTATAACTTACATTCTTTAGTTGAATGTATAGGTTTTTGGTGGTTTCTATTGGCCGTTCCATACGGATGCTCTGGGTTTAAATTAAAGAGCAACAGGGTTGGCTCGAATAGTTTTGTTACTTTCCGTGTTTGTTATGAAAGATGATCTTGAATTCAGCTTGCTTCCCTGATTTTCATCAGTAGATTGTGGCGTAATGATGAATTTGTTACCCTGTTTCCTGTGTTGTACTAGTAGTTGACAAGTAATAGATACGAAACTTTCTGTTTGCGGATGTAGAACTTGATATCATGCTAGTGAAATTGGTGACTCGGCTAAGAGGAAGCAATGTTCGCAGTGAGGTGTGGTTTTTGAAATAGATGTGGCTATTATAGTGTTGGTGGAAATTGTTCCTTGTTTAGGTGGTTTAATGATTATTGTACTCCGTGTTCGTCATATAGGGTCATGTTAATGATCCCCAGGGCTTGTTGTATCATTCTATGTAACTGAAATAAGTGTTGCAGGGATCATGAGAAGTGGTGGCTTTTTAGATGTTGTGTCTATTAGTGAGTAGTGGTGGCACTTTGTGGCGCCAAAGAAGTGTGATAGTGTTGGGCTGCAGTATTGGCAGCAGTAAGGTGGCAGTCAAAGCTATGTCTAGAAGTATGATGGCTATGAAAAATTGCAGCAGATGCATTCTAGCTGCATCCTTGATAGTGATTTGGTTGGGTAAAGGGACTGGCTGTTGATTGTGGTTTGTCATGGAGGATGGTGTTGGTCAGTAGAGCAGCCATTGTACCATGGTTGCATCATTACTGGTTAAGTCTGACATTTTCTATCCATAGCATTCGCTGTCGGCTTTCAGAATAGCATGTCCCTTTATGAACTCCAGTGATCTGGGATTGAAATGAAGGTAACTTGTTGAATGGTTAAAGCTCATGATTGTATTTTTTGCTGTGCTGAAATTGTGTTGGAGCCATCAGGTCATAGTTTGTAGTGGCATTGGTACAGTAGGTCTTGTGATTTTTGTTCTAGCAGCTGTAATTTCCATCTGGTTAACGAGTAGTATTCACATGTTCTATGACATGAGGAGAAAATTTTTTATGGTAACGACTTGATGTTTTATGCTCATTCTTGCTGCAAGTTTCTGGAGTTTCTAAGTTGAAAGACGAGTGGCAGATTGCATTGTTTGATTAAGTCCAGCTAAGCCTATCTAAACTAACTTCAAGGATCATGAATAGGATCCTGCGGTTTGCTGGGAATGAACCCCACAAAACAAAAAAATAATAGTGTGGAATAGATAAATAGGGTTACTCATTGTTTCAGGATAGAAGATTGCCATGGAAAGTGGAAAATCTCTGTGGTTTGAAACATAGGAGTCGAGGAGATCACCAAAAGTTCTGTAGTGAATGTGATTCTTCCTCGACCAACTTACAGAGCCAATGTGATTGTTGCAGGTGCCCAAAAGTTTCACAGATTTGGATCTACTAAATAAGACCTCATACAAAAATCATTTATTTGGGACAAGTGGAAAACTAAGTGATGGTCCGACTAAGTAACAGATTTTGTATTTTGTAGTTCCTGTGCTATAGAAAGTTGGGAGGTGCAATTTTCTTGTAATGAATTTTTTGTTGCTTGATCATCATTCTTGATTTAAAGTTAACACATCTTTCATATAATGCTCATTAGAACTGTTCAAATGGATTTAGATATAGATACTTGGGCATAATAGTTTGAAACTACGACTGCATGTTCCAGCAACCTTGCTAATGTCTTCTACTAGGGAGTGGGTTTTTCAGAGTCTTCGTCCCCTTGCATTATTGGAAATTGAGATGTGAAAAAATATTTTTTCAGTATCAAATTTTCACATCATAGATTTAGAGGAATTTGCTGCAGGATTTTTTCTGCTGCTTATTTCTAACTACTAGAAGATGATTGCATGCAAATTTTTTCACCAGTTCAGAAACTGAAATGTGAATGTTTAGTTTTTATCAATATCTATAGGAAAATCACGAATTTTGGGAACATATGGTAACCTGAACTTCGCCAAATTTAGCCGTATATGTAACAGGACTTCCGGTTTCAGTAGTGCTGGAATCTTTATCCATTGTCTCATTCGTGTGTAGGTTATTTGGTCATTATAACTAATTAAAAGAATGTGGCCCCCTTCCTTCTGCTTGTTTAAGTCAGTCGGTCTTCTTGGCAATTTGTTTATGAGCATTCTATTGTTAGAAAGTTCTGTTCTGTGCTGTGATTGTTAATCTAAAAATTCATTGAGCAAAGAGTGAAAAGTGCACTAGATTGCACTTGTCGCTTCCTCCATTCCCTTGCCCTTTGGCTAAATTATGAAAATCCTGACTTCCTTTATTTTTCGTATTTTCAGCATACATGTTTGCGCAGCCGGGAAAGAAAGAAAAAGTGAAAGAGAAAAGTGAAGTCCCTGCTGAAGTTGTGCCTCCTCCAGCTACAGTGACTGCTCCTCCTGTTGATGAGGAACCCGTAATCTCTCCTCCCATTACGAGGCCCGTGATCGTGCGACCGCCTCTTCCTGAGCACCAGCAACGTGAAATTTTCAAATGGATGCTGGAAGAGAAAAGAAAAGTAAAACCCAGGAGTAGAGATGAGAAGCAGCATATTGATGAAGAGAAAGCTATTCTTAAAGAGTTTATCCGTTTACAGTCAATCCCAAGCATCTAACATCTAGTGGGATCATTTCTATCGACAAACTTTGCATGCCCCTCTAGCAATGCGTGTCCAAAGACAATGCTGATTTCTGTAGCACTTGGCTGAGACATATTGTAAAGCATAATCAATCGTTGGAATGGCATGTATCTTTTCAAGCTTACAATTACTTTGTTCTGCCTAAAGAAGCTTGAAATTTATTTCACAAATTTTTGGTTTCACTTTCTCAGACTTGAGGTGTCCGGAGTGAGGCAAAAGGAAAGATTTGCTTATCAAGTCTTTAAGTGGCTACTTTGGGGCTTCACCATCCATATGAGTTTGTACTTACAGCAACGATGTGTTGATTCAATACTAACAGTCCACATGAGTGCAAATTGATGTGAACTTTATCAAATTTTGGGTTAAATTTTTATAGCTACCATCTCACTTGAGTTGAGAATTATTAAGTTATACATATTCATGTTAGTGTTATGTTGTCATGTTTTGATTTAACGATCTTGTCTGAACAACATTTCAGTTCGTAACGCCCATGTCCAACCGCATCTACTCAACCTATTCCTTTTTACTTATTTTTATCAGGCATATACGAATATTCAGCATGGCGATGTCTTCTTTCTGATTGATAAAGACCCAGTTCCTCTTCCCCTTTGTATAACTGAAAGAATCAGAGATATCAAAACTGCAGTGTTGAAACTACCAGAGATTGTTTTTTCTTCCTTCTTCCCTTACTCTGTTGCTGTCTATAAAGTGGGATTGCTTCATTACATCAAAAGCTGAATTCCTCATAGGTATGTTTTCCGATCACAATCTAAAGTTTTGCAATCTGAGCTTTTCATCTTTATTATCTTCCAGTTCTTTATAGATTTGGAGTGTGTGAAATACAAGGCATCAAAATTGACAAACGCAATCATATATGTATGTTTCATTCCCGTCCTGCTTCCGCAACTGCGACCGTTTCTGGAGGAAATAAACAGAGAAGCAAAAACTTACCTAGTGTAGCTCCCTTTTTTTTCTATAAAATATCTTTTAGACAAAAAATTAAATCTTTTTTCGTATTTCTTCAAACTATTAACCCTCACGGACACCAGCTTCATAGTCACATACCAAAATAATGAACAAATTCTAAGAGTAAATACACATGAGTTCTCTGAATTCGAGTTTCGAGAAGAATTGTCGGAAATCCAACTTTGATCCAATGAAAAAAAATAACTATCACACCATGGTGTAAAGATCCCATAACATGAGTAGCAGCTGACAGGATGAATACTATCATCTTTACACTTAAGCAAGCTCTTAGAATATTTCAGGGGTAGTATAAAAGTGAATATTTCATATGTGAAAAACCGGCATCCAAATAGCATTGCCAGTCTAAACAAAGATGGTTGGAAACCTAAAAAGAATCTAAAAATTTGCAAAAAGGATTAGAAAACATGACGCGACTGCTTTGCAGTTGCTTCAAGCTTGATCTCCAGCCTCATCCGTTCTATCACCAATGGCAAAAACTAAATGATCGCCATCTCTTATTAGGACAATGTCATCGATCTCAGCTCCATCTTTGCTCAAAACTTTTGCAGGGAAGAAACCATATTTCTTAGCGCATATTTCCCATAGTTTTTCGAAGCTGTCTGGGAGCAAGACAAGCTTTCCTGCAGAATCTCCTTTCTCAGGGCAGCTTATGGTCACTCTGGGAGCATAACTTCTGCCGGTTACTGCAGTTTGTGCCCCATCCAGGGACGAAAGCAAGTTATTCTCCCCCGTCTGTGCGGCTGACATGATCCCGAATAGCGAATTGTAGAAATTATTAGTTCTACGCCTGGGACGAGATCTTCCCCACGACCCATCTGATGCTGGAAATGAGCCCTCCTGGTTAACTGGTAAGATTGTAGGCTCACTTTTAAATCTCCCCAAGAAACGAACTCCGTGGCGCTCCTCAGGGATCGGGACAGTGCGGTCGGTGTTGGCCCCTTTATAAGATTCAAAAAGTTCCTTAATATCATCATGTCCTTGCTGCTCGGCTAGGTCTCTTGCCGTCCAACCATTTTCATCTGCTTTGTCGATATTAGCACCTTGGTCTAGGAGAAATTTGACTATTTCGATGTTGCCTTCACAAACAGCAATGTGAAGAGCCGTGCATCCATTGTTCTTTGGCTGAGTGACATTCCCCCCACGACGAACTATTTCCTTGAGCAAATCCAAGCTATTTTGTTCGGTGGCCGTGCAAGAAAATAGACCAATGTCACCAGAGGTTAACTTAGCACCATTATCTGACAGTAGTTTAATAACTGATTTGTGGCCGCCAAGCATTGATTCCCATAGTGGTACACTTCCTTCTGAATCTGCATGCAAGCAAATACGCACATTGACCGACACTCTTGAAATGTAGGAAAGGAAAACGACAAAAGCAGGGAGAATGTTTCCATTTTAAGCAAAGTAAGCTAGTAATAATGTTAATAATGCACATCATACTCGATGGTAGATGAACCTAGGAATATTTAATCACAACTTGACTTCAGATAGTCAACTTATGTGAATAGTGATGGAATATAAAAGTGATGGACTGATCAACCAATCCATAACTCATTAAGAGCCCTCAGCAGTATTACTATGCGTGCAAATTGTATAGATATTAATAAATAAGTGACCCTGAGATCTGATCCAGATCCATTGGATATGTAGAGTGCATATTCAGTCAGCTGGCAATCATCTGATCTCAACATGTACATAATTATATATTGAAAGGTCAACCGAAAATTATCAGGACATCTCGCTGCCCCTTGAATTTTAAATAATTTGAAAATGACAAATATAGTAAATAAAACCAAATCATCGTTGCATGATTTGGAACATAGATAAACCAGTTAAAGATACTCGAAAGAAGAGCTGTTTCTTTTGTCAAAATGACTTAAATATTAACACAGCAACTATAGCAACTTAGATGACTCTGTATAGAACATAATGCTTTGACCACACTTTTGAATAGTCTCAATGATAAATAATTTTGTCCAACCAATGAAGGGTCCAGGATAGATCGATTTAAGATATGCAGTCCGTTATAGAATAAGGAATAAAATAAATCGCACAATAATTGAGCCGACGACTTTGCAACTAGATTCAAGAAAAGGATTATTTGTTTTACATTAAGTGGTGGCTCCGTAGGAGTTAATCATAGACCAGAGTGTCTCTTTACGAATTAAGGTTGTAAGATTCAAATAGTAACTCTGGTAATTTCCGGTGAGTTACTCTATTTTTGCATGCAAGCATTCCAGATACCATGTTGGTACACTAAAATTTACCTCTGCTGTTGGGATCGGCACCAAAATCCAGCAAAAGAAGCACGCAGTTCTCGTTTCCTTTTGATGCTGCAATGTGCTGAAGAAATAGACCATGAGAAAGATTCAGAAAGTACTTTAGAAAAAGTTAGGTTATTTAGTAAATGAGGTTTGTAGAAACCGGGATATACTCACCAGAGCTGTCTTTCCATTATTGTCTGATTCATTTGGATCTAGACCTCTCTTCAGTAAATGATGCAACAATAAGTCGTCTCCTCTAAGTGCTGCAAAGCATAGAGTAAGAGGAAGGTCCATTCTTCCCCGAGCGAGCATGTTCTCAGTTTCTAGTAGAACACCCTCCATTATAGGGTCCTTTAATTCCTTCAAATGCTGACAACATGGAAAATCAATGTATACATTGCTCAAGAACGTAACAAAGAAAAAGCTTTACCATTGCAGTTTTACTTTTCCATATACTGTATGATTTCACTCAGCGCAATATCTGCAGGAATCTTATATTCTTATTGTATTTCAGTCAAACAACACCCCGAAAGTCATAAATCGGAATCTTATTATTGTATTTCAGTCAAACAACACCCCGAAAGTCATAAATCCAAGGCCTTATCAGAAAGAAAGAATGATTTTAATAACTATATGTACCTGCAGAAGATTATTCATGATAATTGTCCCATCACCAACATTTGCCTGAACAATGTTTAAGAATGTGGTACGATTCAGTCGTAATAGCTGGCTTAATCTTTTCGTTCGCGCAGTGAAAAGTTGAGGCCTATAACAAAGTACACCAATCTCACCACAAAGCTCACCGGTTTTGGCCTCTCCAACAACCTGAAATCATTTGTTGCAGATTTGGTCAATCTTTTTATGGGAAAGCACCTTTTGGAACAATTATTTTGAATTACAAATGAAACTTACCTGTTCAACTCCATTTTTCAGTTCCAACAGATCCTGTAAAGTAATCTATACATCATGAGTTTGAATATCTAATGTGCATTTAAGAATCTAGATGAAAAGTGCGTATGAGACGTAGTGCTCAGGGGAGGAGACACAGCGAAGGTTATAGAGTCCAACATTACCACTGCCCCCGTTACAAGAATATAAAAGTCAGTTGGTGCTTCATTCTGCAAGATTACATCCTCTTTGGGAGGGAAATACTCGGCCTTCATCTCAGAGACCTTTCATACAAAATACTATGAGATATGATACTGGTTAAAGTCCACAAATGGAAAAAGGAAAGAAATCGAATGTACAGAAAATTACCAGCTGGAAGAGTAAATCGTTGGACACTCCACGGAACAGGTATACCTTGTCTACAAGAGAGTAGAAAAGGAAATGTGAAATACTCGAGCGAATGGCTTTCGGAAGTGAATCAAGAGTCTCTTGCTGCTGCAAACCCTCGGAATCGGTTCGAAACTTCAAACACAAATGCGATAGCATCTGATCTTGAAGGCGAGCAGGCAACTGATTCCTCTGCGCAAAACTTGAGGCAGCTTGGATGGTATCTCTCTATTGTTGGATCCCGGGTGACATAACAGAGATAGACCAAATTAATCAATTGGAGGCCTTATAGAAACAAAACGATACTTGGTAACTTTGCTCACTAGAGTTTAAGATAATAGAACAGTAAGAGTCACTTACAAAATGCCTAGTCTTACTAGTCCCATGGACCACCAAATTTGTCATATTTCCTATCAAATATGCTGTCAGTCCAAGGTTAAAGAGCATGTAGAAAATGTCAAATATCATCTCCCTTGTATTTTCAGCATGCAAATCTCCATAGCCAACAGTAGTGAGGGTAGTGATAGACCAGTAAATTGAAGTTACATAACGAGCCCACAGGCTCCGCTGAAGGAAATCATGCATAGATGCTCCAATCCAAGTATTCTCTGGTTCACGGTAATGGGCAGCAAGTAGATAATAAAAGCAGCCAGCGCAATGAACTGCAAAAAGGGTAACCTACATGCAGAAATAAGATAGTTCAATCATTCAAATCCCATTTCTTTTCACCTACAGTTATCTAAGAATCTAACTTGGACTTACGCATATAAGCTTTGCGCACCTAACCCAAAAGTAGTTGAAATTTCTATCTTTCTCCAATCTGTTTTTGGTAAAAAGAAATTAAAGGGACTATAGCAAAAGATGAGGTATCTTTCCTCTAAACTAGAGTCAATATGGTGTATCAAATTGTTACTTGTGAATATAAAGCATTCTTACCTGGCAAACAACGCACCAACTCTTCTGAGACGCCAGAGACGAAGCATGTTGAATAAGCCATACGTCCGTAAAGGTTTGGGGGAGATCTTCCGAGCAAGTTCGGAGGGGATTGTGGATATGACATCAAATGCCAACCAAGAGGTCGCATACTTCCAAGCAATCTGCTTTGGGTTGTCAACAAGGAGATATGTATTTCTATCCAGGTAAGCTACGAAGAAAGTGAGGACAATGTCGATGGCAAAAAATCCATTTACAACATTATCCGTAATGGCTAGAGGCCCCTCTGGCTTATCAAGAAACCCAAGTTCAAATGGAGACACCCAAGCAGTGTAGATGACCAGAACAACCAGAAAGGTCTCCCATGCTCTGCAGTATTAGTTCACCTGAGGTGATTTTAGCAAAAGGTAGACTAATCTTTTGTAGCTAAGAACTAACAAATTCGTGCAGAGGGAAAAGAAATTCCATGCATTGGATAAATCCAAACAAATTAAATGTATAAATAAAACAGTAAATTTTCATCCAACCGTTTTGTGGTAAAATTAACAAGAGCCTGCAACTAATCCAGACAAAAGTAAATGAACGTTCATATGACCTGTCAACAAGCTCGTAGAACTTGGACAGCTTTTATTAATACACACGAAACGAAATTCGAAACTTCATTATGCATTCATGTTCCAAGAGAGTTTCAAAATGAAAACGTCCTACTTCTCAAATTTGTTCAAGAAAAGTCTCTGAAAAGGATTTTATCAACAAAAGCACAAATTTTGAACAAGGATTAGGCACAGTATAAAAGATTATCAACATGGTCCACATCAAAGAAACCATGTCTCCACCAACCGTTTAGAAAAGAACATATGTTTAATTCATTTAATTGAAATTCGGAGAAAGATTCGGAAAAAAGGTTGGTGAACTCCCGAAGATACACATAAAAGTTTGAAAGTTAATTGATGACCAAAGAATTATTTATCAAAACAGGCATGCCTCTTTTTGACCAGAAATATATGTGCTAGTCAAATGATCTTTCTCCATAGACACAGTCCAGTAAAAACCAAAAATTACAAAAGAAATCATGGGTACTGTCAAACTTCTCCAAGAATTAAAAATGAAAGAATCAAGGGGCAGTCAATTATGGAGATCTTCTATGTTATTTTCCTGGAAAAGGGGCGGAAGAATTATGAATTCGGTAGTAAAAGTGCTGATCCTTAAATTAAAAAGTGACAACACAACCAAAAAAATTGGACTTTGAGAAACTAGTCATCACCGACATTAATCAAGCAAGAAGGAAAGAAGGGACAGCATGCTCAGGGCAGCCAGAGAGAGGATTAAACAACAAACCAAGTAATAAAAACAAAACAGAAATTACTGTAATCTAATCAAATACTTCTAACCAAAAATATAAAAAGGAAAAGAAAAAAACCACAATCCCATCAAAGAGAAACCAAGAAAAGAACTGAATTCCTCAAAGAACGATGAATCCAAGAAGAAACAAATAAAAAAGACCCCACATGAGTAGCACAAACGCAGAAAACAAGAACATGCAAGCGCGCGCAAGAAAACAAAAAAGGGTTCTTCGGAAAAGCAAAGTAAGGGAAACCTGTAACGGCGATCATAAGGTGAAACAATGAAAGACCGAAGCTTGACTCTGCGATTACTTCTGGCGCCAAGTGAAGGAAGAATCCCAGTTGAAAGGCTGTAATGGCTGCCCTCTCTCGACAACTGCTCAATCTCCTGTGACTCTGCACCGCCACACATTGAAGCTCCGAACAACCTCCCTCTTCTCTTACCATAAACATCCACCATTCTTTCTCAATCTTCCTGCTGCTTGTTTTTGGCTCTGAATCAATTCTTCTTGCACTATGGCTCTCCTTATATAGCTACATGGGAGGCTCAGCGGCAAAATATTTTATGCTATAAATCTCTGGGCCGTGTCCCTACACTACAGCCTTCACTTTCAAGAAAGTCTCTCGTTGACACCGGACACCACCTCGTGACGTTGTCAATATACTACACGAATTCATTCAATCAGGGTTCTTCCCTTTTGACCTTTTTACCCTTTTATTTAATGGTTTTATAATTAATAGTTGACTAGTAGCTACCGCATGTTTGATCTCTTGGTATAAAAAGTATGTCAGAAATTCAATTAATAATTATAATATATAGGACAAATTATAGCTATTTTGTTTAAAATTTTGTATAATTAATTACATTATTAAAAATTTATAAATATCCCTGATTTTAATATTCGTATAACAACCAACTTATCTAGTAGGATTTCATCGAAAATCTGTGGTGAACTATCCAAAATGTCCTTCTGAATTATGATCAATAATTTTATAAAATATTTTTATGAATTAATATTCTCAATGTATTATTTACTCTACTCATCCCCAATTTTTTTATTTTTTAATATTTTATTCTTTAAAAAAACCAATAAGGATAAGTTAGTAATTTACCTCATCGTGTAAGAACTACATAATTATTTTTCATTTGGAGGGGTACTAATAATTTTTCAATAATAAATAGGTATTCGTAATTATTTCAAATATCAGGAAATATAGCTTACTTTATCGCTCTCTATATATATACATTATGCATCAGTGCAATTAATGCGATATTTTTATAATATGTCATATCGTGACTTTTTATTTAGAATTAAATAAATAAATTTGAAGCTCTCTTTAACTCAACGTAATATATTTACAAAATATTGTAAAATTTATGGAGATAAAAAATATAATACAATAGAGAGAAGAGACAATAAGAGAATTAAGAGGAAAAAAATAATAAAAAAATAATCTGTCCTTTTTGTTCCTATAGAGGGGCTGATTTCATCCATACGCATAAGAAATCCCTCGACTTTAATAATATAGTAAGGGCCAAAAAGTATTATTATTATTTTTTTAAGTGTGTTGCATTTATGTTAATTACCTAATATAAGTAAAAAGAATTAATGCAATATGATAAAAATATTTTACCCGAAAGAGAAAAGGAAAATATTACCTTATTGTTTATTGATTTTGTACATTTTTATTTGTTTATATTATAGGTGTCTTCAGCCCACGTTGAAAATGAAATTGATCTTGTTTTGGGGTAAGAGCGCAAAACTCAAACCCCTCCTAACAAATGTGATTCTAAAATTACGATCCGTTGTTCATTGATGAGAACCCGTCTTACAACCCGACTAGCTTATTGTATGCGTATGTCTTGAATTTTATTTAATATAAAATAATATAATTTACTACGAAAAATAAACTTGAATCCTACAAATTTTTAAAAATTGATTTGGATCAAGAAATAAATTTTTTTGGGTTGATTTTTTCTTTTAATATGTGATTCGTCATATGATTTAATACATTCAAATTTAAAAATTGATTCAATAGATCGAGAGTTCAGATCAAGAGTACATTTCGATCGACACCAACCATTTTTGGAGCTCAAATCCACAATCAGATCTCAACTTTGCCAATCGACCAAAACCACATTGCCAAATTTTGATTGATTTAAATTACAAAGGGTTATCTTGAAGTTTACAATAATTATAAATACTCTTTCATTATTTAAAGAATTACAAATATTCTTTTGAAATTAACGGTCATCTAGCAAATATCTCCTATAATGAGCCGTCTGGGAGATAATTTTTGGACAATCATTAATTTCAAAAAAATATTTATAATTTTTCAAATAAAAACACGTTAAAAATTACCCTTTTAAATCTTGGTTTTTGGTGTTTCACGTTTATGTCGATGTGTGATGGTTTCTTTATTTTAATTTAATTGGTCAGTTTGATTATGGAAGTAATTATGATTTTCTTCTTTGCTTTGTGAAGTCAAAATGAAGTATGGTTAGTAAATTTTTCATAAATCTCCAAATCATAATTGCGGTGCTTTTCTATTAAATGCTACAAGCTTCTGCTTCTATGCTTTTGCCTCAAAATAACAAAGTCAATTTTTTGTGTCACGACATCGAGGTTTCATTAAACAAAAGTCGTGAATTCAAATTTTATGAACATAAGTGTATATTTATTATTTTTGTAGTAATTTTTTATTTCTTTGATTACTTTAAATATGTTCGTTGATTCGAATATATTGAATGACGTAATAAGTCATACGGTATCAAAAGAGAATAAAAAAGTCAAATTTTAAATATTTTATTCCTATGTATCATCCTTTATTGATATAAATAAACGTAAATACCAGAAATAATTATAGTTAATTTCCATATTACAAAACTTTCAGTTTTGGAATAAGATTTACATGCCAATTAAGTGAAGAAATAATTATATATATATATATAACTCTATTTAATTTATCCAATCAATATAAGCTGCACAACACAGTCCTATGATTAAATAAAATATACTATTATAACAATTCAAATGATTATAATGAATTAATAGTAAATTAGTTTAGTATATAAATTATATATGATATTTAATAGTAAATTAATAAAGATATGCATCTATTTGACTTTTATGTAAAAACTCACGTATCAATTCACTATTTATGAAAAAACTCGAATATCAATTATACCATTTGCAAAAACTCATGTAATAATTTAAGTATAACACTAAAACTCGGGTACTAAAATATATTTTACTCAAAAACTCATGTAATAATTACAATAAATTCACATGAAATGAGGCAATGAACAAACTACATATATATAAAATGAGATAAGTATCATAGTGAAACTCGAATCCATGATCTCAAACTTATTCGTAAAATTTCAGTTTTAATCGTTAGACTAATACATCATATACACTACATATTATTGGAGAGGGCCACTTTGGCGTCCTATTTATTTTGGTATTATAATAATTTGGTGTAGTGGTATAAAACTACCACTTTGTATCAATAATATAGATTATAAATATGTTCTAACTTTAAACTTCTCAAAGTCAAGGGACATGGAATTGAATATAGAGAGTTATTTTTTGACCATTTTTTTTCATTGAGTCAGGAAAAAAATATGTTGTCTGTCCATATTTTGAAAGTCTATCTAAAGTCTAATTATCTATTTATAAAATATTCCTAATGTACTTAGGTAAGTTGAAGATTTAATTTGTGTCATGTAAAAAAAGAACACACGAGAACATCACCAGGAAGGTCTCGTAACTTAAAAAATTAACACTTTTGGTCATCATCCACTTTTTTGTCTACAATTAATGGTGTAGAGCACGTACCTAGTATTTGATTGTTAAGTATTTTTTGCTTGAGAGAAAATTGGTTTCTTTTCCAATTTGGAATCGTTTTTGGAGAAAAAATATAATACATTTGAGGGAAAACAATAAATTTTGAAGGAAATTAGGGCAGAAAACATAGCAATTTCTCTCTTCTCTTGTAAAAATTGAATCATATCCTTCCCATATTTGTATAAATTGAAGCCAACTAGAAGCAACACAAAGAATCATGTCTTCCACAAGTGAATTAAGAAGGTCAAATGAAGCACTCATATGCTACTATTGAAAAAGAGACAATTTTTCTTTCAATAAAAAATACTTAATTGCAATGTGCTAGGCATGTGACATACATTGTTAAATTGTAGACGAAAAAGTGCATGGAGATCAAAAGTGCTAATTTTTTTTAAGTTATGGAACTAAAAGTGTTAATCCCGTAATGAATAGAAACAAAAGTGACATGAATATAAATTACCAGACTTAAAAATGCTATTTCTCCTCATATTGCAACAACTGATATCATGTTTTTGATCATCCACACATCATTTATGCAAAGATGCATCCCCCTTTTTCCCCTAGAAAGATTTCTGCAAAGATTCCTTGGCCTTTTCCTCCAACTTGCACTAACCACACGTTTCTATCAATAATTCCTTAATTTGATGGATGAAGAAAGTTTTCAAATGAATGTTGGTGATAACTTGTAATAGAAATAGATTTAGTACTAAGAAATCAAGAAAGAAGATAATAATAAGATAAGAATCCACGTTTTTTTAGTGTGTTTAGAGTGTTTGGTTGGAAATGTTTAATGTGTTTGATTGGGTTGAAAAATGGGAGTATGGAAGTAAAAATGAATGCACAATAGATAATTTGGTGTTTGGTTAGGGGAAGAGATGAAAATAAAGTAAACCTCAATATATATGAAACCCTTCCGGAGTCCACTTTTGTTTCGTCCAAAATTGAGCGAAAAAGTGAAAGTATAAGGCCAAAAAAATACAATTTTTATTTTGATTTACTCTATTACCCATATATATCATATATATATATATATATATATATATATATAATTTTTCTCCGAAATTGTTTTGGTACCAATAAAGGCACTAATGTCTGAACTTGAATTCGTTTGTTGAAAATATTGTTAGCAATTTTTATGTTATTTAACTTGAGCAATAAATAAATGAACAATACTCATTTTGATAAATATTTTAAAATTTTTGATATACTAAAATAATATTAGTATAATATTAATTTATTTATTTTCTAATTCAATAAATAAAAAGAAGGGTTTTTCAATAAAATTATAAAAATTAATCTTCTTTTGTCAATCCATTTGCCTCATACTAAACAAGAGGAAGAATTTAAAATTTACTCCCCTCCAAATCATATCAAACAACTTGAAGGAAAATTATTATTCTTTCCCTTCCCATCCCCTTTCCAACTTTTCTTTTCTTCTCACTTGAACCAAACGAAATTTTAAGTAACTATGCTGACTAACAAAATTAAATTGATTTAAATTAAATTATTTTATTCAAGAGCAAGTATCGGTACATAAATTATAAATCAAGGTGTGAAATCGATTACTTAAATATCTTATTTACACATAGAAACCAAGGTACATTTGGATAGATCATTAGATTTGTAATTATGAATTTCAAATTTATAATAATAAATTCTTCGAGTTTATTTAAATTATTTAAATTTTAAATATAATATACTCATTTTTTTTTAATTAGACATCAATTATACGACAAATATATTATTTTTACTAAATAATTACTTCAAATTTCTTTAAATTCGATTTGGATTAAAATTTCCGACCAAAGACTTACTGCAATGAATGCAAAATCGGGGTATGAGAATTATGTGAAATGAAAATGTGGGGTGTCATATTCCCTTCTCGTGATCCAAATTGAAAAACCGAAAGAAACAAAGGGAGAAACTGAGGGATTGGTTCATGGAAGTCAAAACTGGGACAGATCATCAGGGCCTATTCGTACACGTAGTCCGTAGGGGTTCCCCTGCCCGACCAACTACTTACAAAATACACTTTTTCTTTTTTAATATACTAATGACCAAGGCATAGCATAATTTCATTTACACCCCTAACCTATACTCTATTTATAAAAATCACCCATATTTTTTTGCATAATTATAAAAATTACTCCTAACACCCAAAAAAAATAGGAATAGTTTATGTAATGATGCTAACATTTTTAAGATGTGTGTGTAATTTTTAAAAAAAATAAGGGGTGGTTTGTGTAAATGATAAGGATATTTTGGTGGGTGTATGTGTAATTATTTAAAAGATAAAGGTGGTTTATGTAAGCAGACCATAGATCAAGCGGTGTAAATGTAATTATTCCTTTAAATTTTTCATTACATTTATTTAACTACATGATAACTGATTAAATGTAAAATAAACTAAACTTTAAATAAAAATATTTTTGTTGAACAAAACCAAACAAACATTTATATAACCTGACAGTGTTGTTATAAGAGGAGTTAATGAGTTTGAGAGACGAAGAAAACATATATTTTTGTAAGTAAGGGATACAAAAAAGAGAGATAGGTATCATAATATTCCCTTAAGCCTAAGGTGGAAGCCCTTTGAGCCAAAAGGTCCATTGGTTTGTTCTCCTCTCTATAACAATGATGCAAAATAAGTGATTTAAAATCAGCCAACAATCCTGCACAAGGCCTTCAAAAATCAAGCTCATGAACCCAGCAATTGATGATCGCTAAACCTGATTTATCGGGGTCCATTTGATGAAGTGATGTGTTTTATTCTGTGTTAAGTGTTTGTGGATGAGATATTCATCCATAGGCCAAAATCTGAAAATGGCTTCATTGTAAATGAGTATTGTGCTTTAATCTATTCAGTAAGATAATAATGTTGGGATTCTGATGGAATCTTGGAAATGACCTACCAACATCATCAAATCTTTTGCATTTAGACCAAATATGATTTATATCTTCTTCTTCTATCGAGCAAACTGAGCAAACAGGACTCCCCTGTTTTATATATAAGGAAAAGCAACCTAGCAGTAGGTAAGCCATCCTTTGCAATTAACTTAGGAAAAAATTGACTCTGGGAAGTGTTTTAACATCCCAAATCAACTTCCCTTATGATTTAAACGAAAAATATTGACGTAAGGTATAAATAGTAATTTTTTTTTAAAAATGTGTAAGTGTAGTTCAAAACTGAGGAATATAATTTCACATTCTTAAAAGGCCTAAATGTAGGTAATCCTACAAAAAGAACACTTCTCACTTAAACACAATTTGTGACATCACTACATTAAATTTTTTTGTTATTTTAACACACTTAAGTTGATTTTTTTTTCTTTTGTCGAAATGTGATATGTTAAGTTATGTATTCTATTCTTATTTATACTTTAACATATAAAAAATTATTTATTATATACGCAGAGATGTCATACCACAACAGCTATTGTATATATATAATTGAAGACATTTCTTCAACTACCATTCCTTTGAATTATCCTCCTCCAAGTCCCGGATTGGCCCAATTTATGGCACTCCGCGTATTAGTCTGCAAAATGTTTAGGTGGCCTTTGGGAAACAACACAACTTTATAACTCGACCAAGGAAACTTCATCTTTGTGTTAGGCAGAAGCCACCAAAAACGGATCTTCCTTGGTGCCTGCCTGTTGCTTATTCCTTCATATTTTCATCAACCAAGAAAACACGTGTGAAAAGTAGAGAAATTCGAAGTACAAAATAGTGGCTGCGATAATGCAGTAAACTACAATGGTCAATGGTCCGTTATACAGTTATATCATCTACATTCCTTCGTATAAGATACCGAGGGTGCTTGGACGAGGTTGCTACATTGACTAGAATACAACCAGCAAATGCTGGTATAACCAGATTCTGTCTCTATGAGTTGACGGGTTTGCCGTTTAGTTTAGGGAAAGGATCTTGTTTGCTTAGAACCACTACTTTGCTCTTGTGAGCGAAGTAGCCTTTCATTAGATTCCTGTAAATAAGAATGGACATTATGCACTCCACCTGCACACAAGATCAGAAAAGCTAAGGACAAATCAAAGTGACGAATGATGTAGCTGGTTAGCGAAGAACCAACTGAAGCAATGTGACCCCAAAAGGCACAAACATGTGGAACAAGTACCTCATCGAGATCCATGTCGATCTCAAGCCATTTCAGTGCTTTAACAATAACATCCAACTTGATCTGGTGGGCTTTATTCGGATCCTTCTGCTTTTGCATTATATAACTGCAATAGGTATGGATTTGGCAATTATCGATACTTGTCTTAACAAGCACAAGTAAGGAGCAACATAACATCGTTACTTACATCTTCTTAACTAATCGCTGGTAAACTTGGAGTTCTAACTTCTCTAAAACAAGGTACACACCTGCCCTTAAGAACCTGATATTCACGTAGAGCGCTCAATATTTAGAGAAAATGAATGCATTATAAAACTATATAATGGAGAATCTATTTGTACCTGTCCTCGTGTTCCTGAAGTGCATGTCTTAGAAGACGAAGATCACCTCTTTTCAGAGCAAGCACTACATCACTGTACTGCAAAAAATAGATTAAACCAGAACATCTTAAACCAGTGATCAAAGACAGAGGTGGAAATTCCCCTTCATTGCACTTCCAAAGAGATACACCCAGAAAAGAAAAAGGAAGCTTCTTCAGACAAAGTACAAAATAAGGGCCTATATTTTAGTGCTATATACACAAAGGAAATGCAGCTCCATGTGTTCCTCAATTCATTTATCATATCTACTATCTAATTATATAAACTGAACCAAACCAAACTAAAATTTTTGTTAGAATTTATTCAATAAGTTGCGATTATAATATTAGAATAGAACGGCAATGCACTTTATGGTTGGCGGCCGGCTATAACTAAGAAAACAACCACAAAATCGAACAACAAAATATACATATATTATTAAATTTTATAAATTAACTACATAAAAAAATTTGGAAAAAGAACAATATGTTGATAGCAAATTGAAATTAGTAAGGTTTTTGATGTGTTAAATTGGTAAAAGTAGACAACAAACGTCTCTTGTAATTCTTCTTATTTTTGCTTATATTAAATTTTTTATTTATCTTGTAGATTTATTTTGGTATATTGGTTATCATCACGTGAAAATTAAATCCTCAAAATACTTTTAGTCAAAGATTTTCAGCTATCAATGTTCTTAAATTATTTATTGTGCAATTTGAATTCATGTAATGAAATAACTTTACTTTTCTTGAGACTTTTTTTGTCATAAAGTGTTGTGCATTATATGTATGCTTATAAACTACCATACTTAGAGACAATTATAGTTCTATTTTATTTCTAATAAAGGTAAATACTTTAACTACTTTTAATTTGGAATCAAGCTTGCTTACGAACTGCAAAACCACTTGAAACCGCACCTTTGCTTATGGTTTATGAAAAGGCTATTTCAGTTTGTTACTTTCTGAAAATGCATAACCAGATTCGGAAATGTGTCTGAAAGGAACGAAAATCATACCACAATTAATTACCTCCAAGTAACTTTATGTAGAGAGTCTTTTTTTTACAAATTTAGTATTCACAAAATAGTTACATAAAATATTTCAAGTTATTTGTACTTAGTATAATACAAATACAACGTACAAAATATATATAATATATGGATAAAGAATAAAATTTGATAAAACATATACATTCTTAATAAAAAAAAAATGAAGTACTGTAAATGTATCAAGAAATGTACTCAATGGACCAATTAGGAGTTTATATAATTCAACAAACTCATAAAATCATATCATAATACAAGTCTAACTTCGATGGTGTAATTAATACGTTTTACAAATTCAAGAGATTATCAGCATATAATAAAAATATTATTTTACATAAATTCTGTTGAAATCAATATAATTATCTGGATGTATAGATATAGAATAAATTTAGATAAAATATATTCATTCTTAATAAAAAAAAAAACTTAAGTATTTGTAATTACAAGTTTATTATAATTCAATGAACCCAAAAAATCTTATTACGATACAAGTCTAACTTCACTGGTGTAATTAATTCATTTTATTAATTCAACAGATTATGAGCACATTGTTTAAGATGATATAAATGTTGTTGAAATTAATATCATTATCTGGATATTCTAGTCACATCAAAAAATCAAAGAAACCCTTTAACCTGATGATACTTTACAATAGTTATGCATAGGGATATTTACATCGCCCTATTCTAAGCTTGATATTACAGGTAAACCACTCAATCTAGAAAATTATATCTACCTCCTCTAACATTAAAGACAACTATAAAGACCCTAGTATTTTTAATGAAACTCTTTTGCCCTTCATCAGAAATCACACAAACATGCCTTGAAGTTTATTCAACATATAGGGACCTTCCCTAAGGTCTCATATTACAGTTACATCCTTTCAATTTATTTTATTTTACAAGTACACACAGAGTTCAATGATTATTCTAATAAAACCATAAAATATCTTAAATATTTGAAGGGACTTTAACATATACCAAGCTAAATTTGCAAATTACACAACCCTATAACACTATGCTTAGATCTTAATATCAATTTGGGCCATTATCTTTTCTCCTTAATTTTCACTCATATTATACTTGATATATAATATAAGAAAATTCATGGTAACTTCTAAAACAGGGTTCTTGGATACAAGATTTTGATTGATTATTCATACGATTATGGTAATAACATAACAAGGACCAAGAACATTTCAAAAAGGAAGAAAAATGATATAAAAAAATAAAACGTAAGAGATATATGTAGTTAATTCTTTAGGCACTAATAACTTATGGTCGGACTTCAAACTTCTAGAGATACTTGTACAAATTTTGAAGGAAAAATATGATACAAATTTATCATTTATCAGAATAATCATGCAGATAGTATAACAACTAATTGGGATTAAATTAAAGATGGTAATAAATATTCGAAGAAGATATATGTAATTTTAAAAACTTTAAGGGGCTTGTTTGTATTCAGACTAATCCTCATACTAGAGATTTATCTAACTGTATAACACTTGAATTAGTCATCTCCCAGGTAAAACTCTTCGTCCAACTTTTATGGTGATGTTAGTAGATCTCATTAACTGTACCAACAGTTTGGTCCATTTATTAGACAATAACCAACGACTGGGTACTAAATGTATTTCCCGAACCTGAGTAGGTGTATTTACACTCAACATTAGGGGAGAGCACTATAAATATCTATACTAATTGAGGGTTAAGGATTATTGATATAGATATAGATGAATTAGAGATATATTTACCATATATTAAAGAAATCTATTTTCCTCCCTAACCATAATATCACTTCAAAGATTTTCTTAGACACAAATTATGAAATATTTTACTTTTTTTTCAATATAAATAAAATTACTAACCTTGTGGTACCATACACATGATCGACAGATTTTATCATTTTTGAATCATAATGCATGTATTGTGTTGTATCCATATATCCCTAGCCATATCCATACAACATACATTCAAAATACACAAGAAGACTAACTTATAAAAGAGTCTGAACCTGAAAGTTATGGTAATGAATAAAATTACATCTAGGATGTTGCTCAAAGAAATGGTATCTGTCCTATGAGGGACAGCAACAGGGGTAAATTAAAAAGTGAACCAAATAGGAAGGAGGAACAACTGATCATCTTACAATTGGAATAAATAGAAAAGGTTGGTAGACAGATCTTACCTCATTTAGGTCAAACTTGTCAAGAAGCAATTGTCTGGGTAAGATGCCTATGGAGAGTTTCACAGGTATTAAATATTTCAAAATCATCCTACATAACAAGAAGAGAAGGTTAATGACTCAATCTGCAGACCCTCATTAGAATGTTTAATTAAACGCCAAATTATAGCAGTACCGAATTTGCAGAGAATCTACCAAGGTAAACATGATATTACACATCGGTACAACTTCTTAACTCTGAAGTAACAGAGCATAAAGATCGAATGAAACTAAACAAAAGAAAAAGCTTTTACAAGTGACAGTAAGTGATGAAATATAGTAAACAAACAAGACCTACATTAACCATAATTATGAACTGCATACAATAGCTCACCACGTAAACAAAAATGTGTCTAGCTTTGAAGAAATTAAGTTGTGGAACTGCTTTGGGATATCCCAAGTTTGCTCCAGATTCAGGTTTGTGAATAACAATATAATCAAAAGAAAAGCATTTACTATCCAAACCTTATGTTTGCTTCTTTCTGTGCATTGCAATGTGTCAAAGCATATGATAGTTTATGGTCTGCAGCTGGAAAGTTTTCATTGTACACCTCCAAACGACCAGTGTAATACATGTAAGTGACTTTATCCCTGACGGGGAACTCCTCAAAGTCAAAAATCCTGGCAGTTTCAATACTTCTTATTACACTGCGACATAGGTGAACAGTCCCCAGCTTGAAATAAACTTTAAAAAGTTGGCATGTCACATATAAAGCTCCCACACGTTTTGGTCCTTTCCCAGCAAGAACCCCAAATACTTTCATGAGGAAAGAACCGGCGCCTTTCAATTTTTCTGGGGTTTTCCCTATTGAAGCCAACTCTATATCAGCCTTCATATGCAACAACATAAATCAGTTGATCTTGAATTCTTCTTTTCAATATATACATAGATAAATATGCCACAAGGACAAAAGAAGAATTTGTTTTATCTTACCTTCTCAGCAAGAATCCTAATTTCATATGCAATCACATACAATGCTTCCAAAGCCCAAGCAGATTCCCAATTTCGAAATTCCTGAAGAAAAGCACTACAATTCTGAATCATTAGGAATCACAATATCATGCAGAAAGTTTAACCATCAGAGATTCAAGTTAAAGTGACATACTTGGATGCTTTTTCAAAGGCCAGGTAAGACTCAACTAAATTTCTTAGCCGATAACTCTGCAAGGCACGAAACATAGGAAGTAGAATGTCCGCATACTGGGAGTATTTCTCAGATTGCCTAAAAAGTCTATTAGCATCCTGTAGATATAAATAGCAAAGTCAAAGACCTGTTAACAACTGAAAAGCCATAGCTCCCAAAGAAGATTCCTAAGCATTAACATTAAAAAAGTACGCATGAGAACATTCAGGCACAAAAACTTCCCATTAATGTATATTAAGAACATTATAAGCTTCCTTTACCTTCTGGAAGCAATACACAGTTACAATCACTAATTAGTAACAAATTAAACCTTCTAAAAATGGATAGGTACTTCGTAGTTCCGCATACGCACATCACCTCATTAGATGAGTTTCATGATAATCTGATGTTGAATTTTTTGGCAAACAAAAATAGAACTCCATCATGGAAATAATTTAAATACGAAAAAGGAAGCAAAAAGGTAGTGAATTTTCAAAGTCCCAGAATTGAGTGTTTGCATATGCATATATCTCTAAGAACAATTCAAAAAATTGGAAATCCATCATATTCTACAAAATATAGCTCAAAATGAAAGTTTTGGGCTTTGAAATCCTTTCTAATATGGACTTTCCAAACAAATGGAAAGGATTTGTTATTATGAATTTGAAATTTGTACCCCCAAATCCATCAATCCAAACAAAAAGTGAATGCATTCATCTAGTCTTCCTATGGCACCTCCAAGATTAGAAATCATTGGAAAATAATTGACCGCTTCTTCAGTATGAAAAGCAAATTTAAAATGTCAAATGGCAGCTGAATTATGAACATCATCTGATAACGCATTTAGTCAGTGAAAATAGATACAGTTCAACTCGCCCCGCAAACTTAAAGCCAAACCAGTTATATAATCCAATAATTCCCAATTTCAGCGTATCTGAAGCCTAAAACAGCATAGCTTTCCTACAAACGAACTAAAACAACCAGCACTGATGTCCTCAAATTAATGCTGCGCATAAGTGCCATTAAACCAATTTCCAGAAGGCTACAGCTCTACACATGCAATACTGTTTCCAAGTGCTTTAAATAGAAGATTACGGAAATGAAAAATAAAATAAAAAGAAACCTGGAATGTGTTGAGTGCTTCGGCGAGAGAGACAAGGACGGCGGCGTCAGAGGACACCGATACCAGGCGGCTGAGAGTTTTCCCGTCTTGATACGACACGGCGTCTGAGAATCGATTCAGGTACTCAGTGATTCGCCGGTGAGCTTCTCCCATGCTTACATATGCCGCCATTGTTGCTGCCACAGTAGAAGCAAACTGTCAACAGCTCCACCGCCGGTGCTTTGCTAGGGTTTGAGCGTTGCTCTGTGGAGCGGGTGCGGGTTTTTGGGATTTGCTTGACCCGCTGATTATTGGGTGGGTCCCACTTAAGATTGCTTCATTGCTTCTTTTATTCCCCTCATATAGCTGGAAAAGAAATTATACTTATCAATACTAATCTAAAAATTAAATATTATTTTCGCTCATAAATAATGATTTGTAGTGATGTGTTATTAAAATTTTATTGTATTGATAATACTTTTAAATTAATTTTTTTATTTTTATTTGTCAAATATAATTTACTGATTTATATATTTTATTCTTATTTATAATTATTCATAAATTAATGAGCATTAAGTGTAACACAAATTTAAATCTCCATTCTCATTAAAACTTACTTACCACTCAAATTTTGAAAAATATGAAAAAGATCTTCAATACTAAAAAAATATGGACAAATAATTCTTTTAATAAATTTAAATCAACATAATTATAATTTTTTGGAAGCGATGATTATCCCCTTTATTCTTGTTTTCAAGTAGCGATCCAAGAATTAAGTTTCTCCTCGAATTTGTAATCTTTTTCGTACGTGTGGTGCGAAAAAAATTACATATTATTTTAAAATATAATATAAGTCTTGAAAGATTTAATACCACGTAAGATGTAAGTGAAACTTCACATCTGCATATATGGCATGACAAAACTTTTGGACTTATTTTTTTGTGTGTATGGAGACTTTGTTTGGTTCAATTATAGAGATGAGAAAGTGAAATGGGGAGGAGAAGTGGAAGGCAAAAAATAATTATTTTTATTTAAGTTGTTTGGATGTGATGGAAATCAAAGCAAAAGTCAAATACTTATAGATATTTGATATAGATATAATAACTTATGAAGAAAAAATTATTTTTTTATTAATTGTAACAACCATTTTCTTATCATTTTGTATTACAAAATAAATATATTAATATTAAAATAATTTTAAATTGTGAAAAAGTTAGAATGTAAACTTTAAAATTTATTAAATATTTTATACATCGTACAAAAGTAATAGTGAAATACTTTTTCCGATGCCAATATCTCAAATAAAAGGTGTTCTTTTATAGTAAAATATTGTCTATTGATACTATAGTAAATAAAAATAAAATATGTATATTTTTATTTTTTGACTTTATATTTTCACTTTTTCTCTCAATTTTTTACAAAAACAAAATTGAGCTCTGAAGAATTTATATACATCCCGTTTTATTTTCCCTCTATTTATTCTCCCTAACTAAATATGAGAATTTTTCTTATATATTTATTTTTTATTTCCACTTTTCTTGTTAGACAAAACCAACAAGCTCGTACGATAATGTGTTGTAGTATGTGATGGAGACCCCTTTTTATAGGTTAGCTTTTGGGACTCACTTCTAGTTTGAACACCATGAATTTTGATGTAAATATGTCTCATAATGGGTTGTACTTAAACATACTTTAGTCCAATTAATCAATCCAAAATAAAAAATATATATATATATATTTACCTTGGATCGATCCATAAAAATGCATAAGGTCCAATTCTTGTGTGAGTTTATTGTAAATTTATTATTCTAAATATATATATATAATCCAAATTGTATGGACTTTAATATGTAACCTAATTATAAAATCAATTTTTGTGGGCATTTAATTAATAATTTATTTCAAAATTTTAATGTCAAACAATTACATATTGTGAAAGAAAATTATTTTCATGGTAATTTTGAGTTGTTAGTTTTAATGTGTTTCTTGACAAAATTATTAATTACTTAACTAATTTTTTATATTTTAATATATTAAACGATATAATCTATATATTTGGTAAAATTAAAATTATAATTTACCATTTCATATTGAGTAATAACATCTCAATCTCAATGATCTCATTAATAGTTTTATCACAATTATGATATGGATATTTAGTGAATCAAGCATATGATCCAAGCAAACAAATAGCTGGAAATGTTTGACTATATATGGAAGAAAATTTGTTGTTTTGCCTTCTTGTGGTAATGACACGCGATCTAATATTTTTGGTCCAATGTATTTTTACTTTAATTTTTTAATTTTTTTTTCCATGGTCACATGCAACAACGACATTTGAAACTTGACAAGTTCGAATCCGGATCGTTTTGATTGGTTTGGCTTCTTATGGCAATGCATGCTTTTTAGAATATGACTTTTTAGGCTAATACTTTTCTTTTTTTCTTACCCAACAATGAGGTTGATTGATTTGGGGTATTGTCGTTTTGATTGTCATTGCCGCGAAACTCAATTGCTACAGTACTGATTCTTGTCAAACGCCTTATTCTTTGTGCGCATGGTGTTGCACGTGATGTTTGTAACGTATTACTTTTAATATTGGAACTATAACGATATTATTTTTATGTGAATATAAAACAGTGGTACCCAATAAAAGAATTTCAAATCAAAGGTGGTCGGAACTTATAGGATGATACACGAACCAAACAAGTCAGTCATGCTACTGCTAAGAAAACTTTATATCATTTCCTACTGGAAAATCCAACTCTTGACTATGGAATTGAAGTCAAATGAAACCACCAAATATAAATTGTAACGAAGCGCTATTCTCTATTACAATATTACTATTACCTTCAAAGTAGACAATAATTGACACGAGAATATCTTAGGACCAAGTGTTCTGTGAGGTGTAAATAGATCCAGCAACCCTTATTGGAGTTGGAGCACACTCTCCGGCTCGGCCTCCCCAATCACTGCTCTGCTGTCCTTTCCCTTCACCCCGATTACCTTCCCACGCACCAACTCTCTCTCTTCACTCCTCTTTCCTTCTACTGCAGCAGAAGGGGAACGGGAGATGCACAACACAACCTTCAAATGTAATCTCTGCACTAATTCTTGAAACTCCATTTTTCTCTAATTCTCCCCAATCCCATCAATTTCTTCGGCAGCCCATCTAAGATCTCTGCTCTTGTTCACCTGAAAATACTCCCAAATCCAAGAATCTCCACAACCAGATCCTGGGAACCCGACATGCGTTCTGGTTCAGTTTCCATCTTAACCCCAAAAGAAAAGAACCCAATGCCAATCTCAACAAAAGAAGAAGATGAACGTGCAAATTCATCCTCCGCAGCGCTGTTATCCTTCAACAGGGACTACTCTTCCTCGGACTCTCCTCCGAAGTCGGTCACTGCTACAGTTCTGTTCGTCTCTCTCGTTATCTCGACTTCAGTCGCTCTTTGTGCAGCCATTGTCTTTGGCTTCTTGTTCTTCTCTGCTTCTAATTCCTCAGCCTCATCAGTCAAACTTGATTCCACTGTTGAGGCCTCAAGAAGGCTCGCAAAGCTCAAAAGTCCAGTTGTTCTATTGATTTCCTCGGATGGGTTCAGGTTCGGGTATCAATTCAAGATTGATACTCCGAATATCAATAGATTGATTAAAAATGGGACTGAAGCTGAGGTGGGATTGATTCCGGTGTTCCCAACGCTCACCTTCCCCAACCATTACTCCATTGTCACTGGATTATACCCTGCTTACCATGGAATTATCAATAACTATTTCACTGATCCTGAATCAGGTGATCGCTTCACTATGCATAGCCACGAGCCCAAGTGGTGGTTGGGAGAGCCGCTCTGGGAGACTGTGACAAATCACGGCTTGAAGGCGTCGACCTATTTTTGGCCAGGCTCTGAGGTAAAGAAAGGTTCTTGGGATTGTCCTAAGGATTATTGTATGTTTTATAATGGTTCTGTGCCTTTTGAAGAGAGGGTTGATACTGTCTTGAAGTACTTTGATTTGCCTAGTGATGAGATCCCTTCGTTCATGACATTGTATTTTGAGGACCCTGATCATCAGGGTCACAAGGTTGGCCCTGATGATCCTCAAATCACTGAAGCTGTTGCCGGGATAGATAAAATGATGGGGAGGCTGATCCGGGGTTTGGAAGAACGAGGGGTGTTTGAGGATGTGAATATCATAATGGTTGGTGATCATGGGATGGTTGGTACTTGTGATAAAAAACTGATATTTTTAGATGATCTTGCTAAGTGGATTGCCATACCAAAAGAATGGGTTCAATCTTACAGTCCGCTGCTTGCAATTCGTCCACCACCTGGTTATTTGTCAAAGGATGTTGTGGCTAAGATGAACGAGGGGTTGAAGTCGGGGAGTGTAAATAATGGTGAATATTTGAGAGTTTTTCTCAAGGAGGAGTTACCTGGCAGATTGCATTATTCAGCAAGTGATCGAATCCCACCAATTATAGGGCTGGTGGATGAAGGGTTCACGGTGGAGCAGAAGAGATCAAGACGGCAAGAATGTGGAGGAGCACACGGATACGACAACACATTTTTTTCCATGAGGAGTATCTTTATTGCTCATGGACCTCAATTTGCCAGGGGCAGGAAAGTTCCATCTTTTGAGAATGTTCAGATATACAACCTGGTTACGACAATCCTGAACATTCAAGGAGCTCCTAATAACGGGACAACGTCGTTCCCACAGAGCATTCTCTTGCCTAGCCGTTGAAACTTGAAACACAACTACACGTTCAATGAAATGGACTTGTACTCAGATACTAGACCTGGATAGGACATTAGAGGTCCATGATGATGAACTTTTCCGGTTAACAGGTCTGTCGTGTAACGATAGATAGACGGATATTTTTCGTCCCTTGCTAGTTGTTTTCGCTGCCGAACTATTATGTAATATCTGCTGCATGTAACACCTGGTGTCTGAATATGGAAAACGTGTGTTGTCTCTATGACTATGACCCTTCCAGTAGAGGTAAGCACTAATTCTACATCATTTTAGTGAGTGGTTCTGATATAACTAAATTCAGTTTGATACACATGCTTGACTGTTACTACTATCACACACAAATACATAATGCCCATAAGAGGGCATTACGGCTAAGCTTATAAGCTTTTCAAAAAACGTTTTAAAATTTATAACAAGTTGGTACAATTTTTTCTTTCCAAATTAATTACAAATTTATCGTTACTAACGTATTGTAAGTTTCAAAATTTTATTTTATTTGAACACTGCAATAGCTTCTTTTTGAAAACATTTTATGAACTCAAAAACATCTTCTAAAATCTACGACTTATAAGATTTTACAAATAAGCTCAGCCAAACACCCTCTATCCCCCGACTCCGAGTTGGTAATGTCAATGCTTTTATAATACGCGGGAGTGTTTTCCGGTATCTGGTTGTTACTTAGAGCTTTTGATAAGACCACCATCGACAATCATAAGAGATATATAACTTCGTTCGCTTCATAAAATGAAGCGAATGCAATTGCAAACATATTTCAAGAATACAAAATGTATTTAACCTAATAATCAGGTGAATTTTAAAAAAAAATTATACTGATATCCCTGAAGTTATATTTAATTAACAAATTCCTAAGTTCTTTTTAAAATTATAAATACACCCTCTGAGGGGTGTGATATAATTTATCTCACGGACTTGATTTGTAAAATGTTGTCCTTATATGAGTGATATACTTGTATTTGTAATTATAATTTTAAGGGTGTTCATATAATTTTTAATATATGCTAATATAAAAAGGAAAGAGCCTCCATACTCACAAATAGTGTTTAATGATACCGCCATGCCAATTTTTTGTAAAATAAAAAATGCCCTTCAAATAACTAGTTTATTCAACTTTCCAGATTTTAGATTAATTGATAAATTAATTTTCTTTTCTTTTAATATAATGTATTGATTTATATATTTTACTCTTATATATATATATTATCTTTTAAAGTGTGACAAAAATTATTTATTATATGCATATAAAAACGACGTGCCACAACGACTAGTAATATAAAAAGAAAAGACATTCTACATTAACAAATGGTGGTTAACGACACAGTCGAATATTTTTAGATGTGACAATTATACTCCTAATTAGATAATTTTGAAAAAATAATTTTATTACTTTCTTCTTTTTTATAAAAGTGACCATGTAATTTTACCACCACTATATTAACTCAATTGTTCTGTCGAGAATACCTTAAATTAATTTTCTTTTTTTTCTTTTTTTTTTTAAGTGTGATGTGTTGGTTTATATATTTTATTCTTATTTAAAATATTTATACTAATATAAAAAATAAAAGACCTTCTACGTTTTAATAAGATAATTAATGACAGTGCTGCATAATTTTCAAATATGCCAATTAAGTTTCTAATTAGATAATTTAAAAAATTAATTGCAACTACATATTTATTCCATAAAAGTGACCCCACGTTGTTCTAACATCACCACATCAATTCATTAATTGTGTTGTTAATACCTTAAGATAATTTGTTTTTCTTTCTTCTTTTTTAAATATGATCCGTTGATTATATATTTCATTTTTATTTATAATATACTTTAAAATATAAAAAATTATTTATTATATGAATGTAGAAATAACGTACTAATAAATATTTAAAAAAAAAGAATTTATATAATTAAGAGTAATTTTAACAGGCGTGGGATGTAATTTATGCTTTAAAAAAATAAAAAAAGAAAAACGAAAATGTTGTTTTAGGCGTTTTGGTTCCATGGTACATTCTCCTTCACACAATTTCTTCTGTTGGAGTATCGAGTGTTGCTGTTCACACTCTCTGTTTTTCTCCAGAAACTCACTCTGAAGTGTGTAACTGCGTCAGGGACCAACAAAAATCTAAGCCCAATTGGCTTTCCTTGTTGTTTCCTTCTCCATTTGATGCAACAGATCCTCTCTCTCTCTCCCCCTCTCCCTCTGTGTATATGTACATACAAGAATTCATCAACTTTTCTAAGTAAAATCGAAGAAAAATACTGCTATCTTTTCTGCAGATACCCGATTCCAAATACGCTCCTGCCGAAGGGGTTGAATTAGGAAAACGAAAAGGGTTGTTTGGATAATCTCTTCTGTGTGTGTGGGTTTGTGTAATGGCTGATGTGATTAAGTTTTCTTGCAACTCTATGAGGTCGTCTTCATCGTCAATGTTAACTTGGCTCTCTTCCAATTTCAATTCTTCTCAACGGGCTTTTCCTCCCCTTCATGGACTGCAAAGAAGGGTGCTTTCTGTTTCAGATGTTTCTTGTGTTGGTTGTGATTTTACTTCTCCAATTGTTTTCAGACCCCGCAAGCGATTTGCATCTTCCAAGGTGAAGATACCGACTTTTGGTTTTTAACTTTTCTTGGTCTTTTGACTTGGGTCTAGGTATAATTTGGTAATCAGTGATTTTTATTTGCTGAGGCTGTACGAGAACCCACTCAAGAACTGTTTGCTTTGAAGCTTTTGATTTGCTTTGTTGTTTCCTTCTCGTGTATTTAGTAAATTTGATTCTAGTTTGGATGAGAAAATTGGATAACAGGTTCACAAGTAGTTTAATGTTGGAAGTTGGAAAATTCAGTAATTGTAAAATATTGGATTTTATATTGGGGATTTTAGGGAGTTTTATGAGAGATTTAGTATGCAGTTCTATGTAGTTCGCTCTTGTAAAAAACCTCAGTCATGAGCTAGGCGAATAAATACCTTCTGATGGTTGGTACTTTAAGCAAAGATTCTATAGTAATGCAGGTTGCTTGAGTTTTGTCAACTGTGGCTTCGTAATATGATCTGTGTATACTTGTTAGATGCTTCAGCTTTACACACGCACGCCACACACCCAAATAATATAAAAAGAAGAAGAAAGCACGGATATCATGTGAATGTATTGGCAATTTAGCAATCATTTTGAACATTTTTACAACAGTGTCGATGGTGATAGGAAAAACAATGATGAAAGTATAGAATCAAAGAACTTCATTAAAAACCTAGGAGTATCTTTTCGATTTTAACATGGAATATGCTTTTGTGTCTGTTGTGTACTATATATGGTTTGGAAGTTACAGTTTTGGAGATCTTTTAAGACCTGAATAGTTCATGTTGTCTTCTTAATCTCATTATTGTTTAGTTATGCTGATGCTGGGAATACATGGCTAGCTATCCGTTTTTTGCGGTCCTTTAGATCATTTCCTGTGTAACTTTCTCAAATACCAAGAATGTAATGTGACTGATATTTTGTAGTTAATATTTTCAAATGCCAAATCTTGATGAATTCTTGAATATCACGACACTCAACTAGCTGCACCATTATCTGAAATGTGGTAATGCAAAGTGTTATACCATGTACTTAAAACCATTAGTTGTTTAATTTAAAGAGCATGTACCCACATAGTTATAATCTTATTGGTTTTGATTGACATCTGCATTATATGAATGCAGCTTAAATAATGGCTACACTCCTGAAGTCCACCAAAAGATCTTCCGATATATTGTCTTGATAAATATAATTTACTTTTTCTAAATTCAAGTTGGATCTGAAAATCACAAATCTTGCTTGTGCTTTTTCTTTTCTCTTTTTGTATAACTGTTCCTACAGTTAACTTTATGTGATTGCTACATAGTTATTGATATGTACAGTTTAAGAAAGAGTTGCAGCTTACGATTTAATGCCTTATGTAATTGAACTTGCAAGTTAGACTGTAATCATGCCTTTATTTGATAGATTACTTGCTAGATTTGTAAAATTTTATGTGTGCCTCTCGCTTCTTCGTCTTCTCTTTATTTCCCCTCATCTGCAATATATGCGCCTAGAATGTGGAAATGAATCAAGAAAGATTAATAATTCAAAAGCCATTACCTTTTGCTGTATGTATATTGAAACTTAACAAAAGCCAGGTCATCATCTTTTCAACCAGAGGAGCTAACAAATGTTTTGCATATTCAACAGCCCCAGAGAACTTTTAACTGTCTATCAACATTGGTGCTTTAATAAGTATATGTTCACTGCATTAACCCTAATTTTGTCTTGGTGTTGTTGCATGTTTCCCTATCAAATAATTCTTAGAAACCAACTTTGCATTGTGAAATTCCGCAGATGATTATAAATCCTCATGCAATTTGCTTCCAGTGTGGAGTTCTCTAGAGCAGAAGTCCTTCCCATTATGTCTTGGCTCAAATATACATCTATTATAGACTGAACTATTGTAATAGTGTTTATTTGATCTTTTAGATGTGATAAAAATGATGAACTCCTTTTTTGATTCTCTTAAAATCTGCTTGTGCTGCATAAATTGTCTCGGTCTTGTACACACGTGATGTTAGTCATTTACTCTATTCTGATTCTGCAATGTTCATAAATGTGTGCCTTCTCTACTACATATTTAATTATGGAGAAGCAGCTTGCTTCGGGAAATTTTTGTCTGGTATTTTGTGGCGCTATAGTTGCAGACAATATGGCATCAATTATAAAATGCTCAGGGCTATCTGGATAGTGTGGATTTTTCAGAGAAGATGTTTTACCGACTGCTAATTTGCACAGGAACATACTGTGCCTCTTATGGTCTGTGTTGCTATTTGTCTCTATCATGAGGATACAGGAACTAATATCTCATGTTGTTTTTCTATCTGTTGAATAGTGCTGTAAGAAATAATATGTGATGTATGGTGGGCTATCATTCTGTCAAAGTTTTGGTTAAATCTTTCTTGAGGTTATTGATGACTCTTTCTGCTGGTGCGTGGTATCAGATGCATGCAACTCTTACTGAGACTGAGCAACCCAAGTGGTGGGAAAAAAATGCAGGCCCAAATATGATAGACATTCACTCCACACAAGAATTCTTGAATGCGTTGAGTGAGGCTGGAGATAAGCTAGTTATTGTTGAGTTCTATGGAACATGGTGTGCTTCTTGCCGAGCACTATTTCCCAAGGTAAAGTTTATTTTCCATTATTTTTACTCTACTCTGAAGCATCATTAGTTGAATGATAGAATAGGCTTCAGAAAGGTAAATCGTCCATGATATAGCATCTCTTTGAAATTCATGCTCACTTTCTTAATTGTTGAAGTTTCTGATACTGTCTTGTGAAACAAAACTAACTTCTTTTGTAGTTCAAAGTCTTATGGTTGAAGGAGTATTAGCAATTGATGGCTAAAATGTTTTAGCTAGAGATTCCTTTGCTCGAATCGTGGGAAATTCAGATATTTACTTTACGGATTAATTTTTTCATTGTGCTGAATTTTCTTGTTTCGCCCATCACTTTTACGGTGCAATCACCTACCAGATGTTATGTTATTTGCTGCCCAGTTTATCCATGAGCTATCAAAAATATTGCACCAAGACTTGTTAATAATGTATGATCCTATAGATTCGCTCTATTTGGTTTCTTATGCCAATTTAGGTAGTGCAAAGGATGTATGTAATAAGTAGCTGCTCTCCTGCCTTTGGAAATCATTCCTTACCAAAGTAAAACGACTCAAGTAAGAATGGCAACTTTTAAGTCAGAATGTTTACATATCAAAAGGGGACGTGTTTATTGAAATGCTTTGAAATTCAGGGTAAAAAACTAATCTTAGTTGTGCCTTAAGTGTCACATTAGGAAAATCCTAACATCGTCGCTTTTCAGTCTGCACGCATCCTTATGTTAGCACAACTTGAATTAATGCATGCAAATAGATCGCTTGTTGCTTTCTTTAACGACTTATATATTACATTGATTTTCTAATTACTTATAGTACTGCAATCCTTTTCCCTATAATCAGCTCTGCAGAACAGCAGTGGAACATCCAGAGATTTTGTTCTTGAAAGTCAATTTTGATGAAAACAAGCCCATGTGCAAGAGTTTGAATGTAAAGGTTCTCCCTTATTTCCACTTCTACCGTGGAGCAGAAGGACTGCTCGATTCCTTTTCTTGTTCCCTTGCCAAAGTAAGTCAGTCTTCTCTGCGTAACATTTCTTTGTATTCTCTTGTAAGCATAATCAATAATCTTGTAGTTGAATTATTGCCTATGAAATCTGCTTAGAACTCATGCAAATCATTGTCCTAAACGTTTGAGTTTTTACTAGAGCCCTTTTCACATACACATAGAAACGAATGCAAATCCTTATAGTCGAAAAACTTGTTGCAGTTTCAGAAAATAAAAGACGCCATCGAATTACACAACACAGCTCGCTGCAGCATCGGTCCCCCTAGAGGCATTGGCGATCTCACCCTTGAAAGCCTCTCTCCCCCGAAGGAGAAGCAAGCCGAATCATCTGCAACATAACACTTTACAGTTGAAGAATTTGTCAATATTGGTGCGTTTGTGCTATACAGGACTCAAATATAGCAAGAATCGATGAGTGATTTTGTATAATAGTAGCGATTTCTAGTGGAAAACGGAATCTAACAATGTCTCCTACTGCATTCTTTGTATAGGCTTGTGGCCGTGTTGTAAACAGCGATATTCCACTGGGTGGAGTTGGATTCATTTCTGGCTATATTACTATGTTAAGAGAAAATTTCAAGTACTTTATTATTCGACTTGGATATCGACATTAACATACTAGGAACTCCCACTGTCGGACCTAATTTTCATAATACACAACCATTTTTTCCGTCAAACCTCGTTAAAATATTACGTAATAATAAAATACGGTATTTTTGTTTATACTGTTTGCAAACAAGTTTAAACAATAATTTAGTAAGTTTTGATTTTTTTTTTTGTAAATAAATATTTAAATTTCACCATAAATTAGAATTATTATTAGTTAATATTTTATATTTTAATCTTAGATGATATTGATATGGTATTTTAGTTTATATTTTAGATCAAACTTAATCAATAATTTAGTATATTTTGATAATTTTTTTTATAAATAAATATTTAATATAATGCATATGAATTTTATCGTTATAATTTCGATATCCACTACAACAAAATGCATTTATTTCAAAATTCGCCATATGAGGGGAGTTTTCCTCTATGATTATAGAAACCAATGGATCCTTCTGAGTATCATCCACTCGTCTATGTCTCTAGTTTTCTTTTATTGTGTATGCATATAATACTGTATCTTGACATTGTGTGATATCTAGCTAATTTTGTGTTTAACTTTTCTAGAATGTGTTTGTCGATCAAGCTTTCCATTTGCGAGCTCAAGGTCGACTCGTGTTAATCGAGCTCGAGCTCAGATTTTTGGCCGAGTTCGGCCCGTCGGCACCCCTAACTGCAGCAAAATAAAAAAGTAGGCGTTGTTTGTAAAAAAAGTGAGAAACAAATAAAAGATAAATAGGGTAGTATTTTGGGAAACAAATTTGAAACAAGTTTAATTAATTAAAAATATTTTGTCCCTATGTGTTAAAAAGATACTATTTTTTTAATTAATATTTGCGTTGTCTTTTGTTAATAATTGTTTTTTCTCAAAAAAGAATAAATTTTATTTTAATTAGTATATCTCATTTTTCTTATTGTCATTATATTATTAAAATATTGAATACTTATAGAAAATTGGATGTTCACTGCAATGATGCTTCCCACTAAGTATTATAATTGTCCATTCATACACAATAAATAAATTTACATATTTGCCAAAAAATATATATTTTCTAACCAAGCAATTTAATTTATATTTTTGTATGATATTGGAATAATCTCAGATAATATAGAAAATAAAAAATAAAAAATCTAAAATATTAAATATGTGAAATTATAAAATTTAAAAAATATTATATTATTCAAATTATTTAAAAACTCTAACATCAACTTTAGATGAGCAATTTTAGAAATAAATTAAAAAGAAACTTAAATTAATATTATTATAATAAGGACAAACTAGTCCAAAAAAAATTAAATTTATTGCAGAAAAGCCAAAGCAGCTGAAAATACCTCTTAAGGTGTTTCTAACTTTCGGCTTAAAAAATTATTTTTCGTAATAGTTCTAAAAGTAGAAACTGACATTCCAAACACCACAATTATTTATTTTTAATTAGAAATTGGAAAAACGCTTTTTTGAATCTGAACCAAACACTCCCTTAATTTTATTTTAAAAATAAATTAAAATCTATCAATATTTCACAAAATATAATTGGGCGTAGCATAGAAAAACTCGTGCAGTGACTTACAATTCAAAAGTTTTGTAAGTCGTGTTTTGGTGGGGAGTACTTCACCACTCCAGAGTACACATTGGGGAGAAAGGGAAGGAATTCTGCCCTTAATAAACTTGGCCCCTTAAGTTTGATTCAGTGTAGTAAGTTCTTATTTCTGAATTCAATCCTCACAATCCAAAGGTACTGATCTCCACTCTTTTGGACATTTAACATTTCTGGAATTCAACTTAGGGATGTTTGATTATTCGCTGGTTTTAGCTGCCTCTCATGCAAATTACGTGTTTGTTGAAGTGCCTGACTGATTCTTGAAACAGATTGGGTGCTTGTGATGCCCATCTGAAGTGGCTGCTAGTAATGCATGTTACCTGTTTGTTTAAATGCTCATTTGATTTGCTTAAAGATTTCTGTTTCCTGTTATGTGCCCCTTCTGTTTTGGCTGTTGGAAGCTTTTAGGTTGATTGCTTTGAGACAGCTCAGTTTCAGGGTAGAGAGAGTTGGTGTCGAGAACGAAGAATGGCAAGCTATCTGTGGAGGAAATACGCAGATTATCTGCACACAAAGTGGGAGAAGACACTTCTCTGGGACATGATTGAGCCTTACAGACGACCCAAATCCTTTACTCCCTTAGTCACCATCTACATCTGTGCTTTTTATACGGGGGTTATTGGCGCTGCAATCACCGAGCAACTCTACAAGGTAATCTGATTTTCTTGCAGCCTGTTTTGTGATGGAAACTGGATTTTGCTTATTTGTTTGCTCTGGATTTTCTTTGTTCTGGGGAAAGGTTGCTGTTTGACAGTACAGGCAGTCAGATATATCTAGGAAATAATTTATCTGCACCGGGCATTGTGCATCTTTTGGGCCCTAAACAGAAGATCAAGAATGATTCTGACAATATTTGAGTTATTTAATCACATGTTCCTTGTTCGACCAGAGCACAACTTCAATTAGGACTTCTTCAATTTGTTTTGATGCTATGCTCAACTGCTATTCCTTTTAGAATTGCATTGAATCAGGCTCTTCTTATCTTTTTCAAACTTCCATTTCTGCCGATCTAGCCTTTCTTTATTTTCTATTAGCCACTTTTGACTTTTATTAGTATGTTCTCAATGTGTGTATTCATGCTCTGTTGTTAAAACTTGAATGGCCTATATTTTCTATTATAAGTTTATGACCATTTAATTCTCTCATATTTTCTGAAGGCTTATAATTTGATCATCGTATATGTTTTCAGCTAGAAGTTTATTGGCAACATTGTTCTTCCAATTCGTTTCATGCATGCCTTACGATCTCTAGCCCACAGGTTGCCTTCATGTGCTGGGAAAGCATATGAAAGAATGGTTCTTGAGTATAAGAGGCTTCTCCAAAAATTTCCTCTATCAAGTAATTGTTTTAGACCGATGCATTTGCCAATTCTAATACCTAATTACTGAAGTACTATTATATTCACAGAACAAAAAAGGATTTTGGAATGAATTGATTCAAAGGCCTATAATATTTATTTGGGAGCCCAAATCGTGATTGAATCCTGTCAGCATACTCTTGCACTTTCCCAATGAATCTCCTAGCATGATTTAATGGGGGTATCCCTCGGATAGAATGCTTGGTCATTCTGTCTTTAAGATCTGAATTTTCTCTTGGAGCCAATTGCTCTGCATTTGCCAAGGAAGCTGGCACTCATTTCCACTAGAAACGATTGGTTGTGCTTAGCAGCTCATTGGAATTTATTTTTCTGCAATGTTTAATTATGTCCTGGAATCGTTTTTCAGGAGAAATATTGGGAAGATCACCCTGGAGAAGCTGTGCCCTTAATGAAGCCAAAGTTTTATGGTGGGCCTTGGAGGGTTATGAGGGGTGATGTTCCTCCATTCATCAAGGAGAGTTGAAGCAAAAACCTAGTAGCTGTTTCTGCTTGGTTCCTTTTGATGCATACTGTGTACATATAAAACATGCTCATTGATCGAGGCACTTGATATTAAACTCCAGGATTTGTTAAGCATCATACTTGTCCTTGGGCTGACCAAGAATCGCTGCCTTGATTCCTAACGCCACTTACAATCTTTGTCTTATGAAGCTCATGAATGTCAACCGGGTCGTGATTTTTGTTTTTGAAGAGAGTGTACTTGATTCTTGTTTTAACTAGATAACACAACCCTTCATGGAACGACCACCAACTTGCTAGTTTGTGTAACTTAAGTAGACGGCGTTCTTATTATGTTTTTGCTGGATAAGAGTCGTGTACAGAAAGTGGCTAAAAACGTAAACTGGATGACTGGAAATTTTGCTATTGTCCAGCCTAATCGTGTGCACCTCGTCTCACTCGCCGTCTTCATCATCATGATGGCAGCGCAGCTTTTCTGTACTCTTTATATTTACCGATAAAAAAGCTTTTCTGTACTCAAAATGGGTGTTAAATGATCGAAAAATACTTGGAATAAGTGCTAAATTAATTCCGAAGATTACAAACAGAAATAAGAAATCCATAGGCCTGTTAAATTTGATGGGATAATTTTGAATTATATTAGTCGAATTCTCCGGATCGTCCATATAGGTCCTGGAGAGGTCCAAATTTTCTGCACCATTGCATCAAGATTCAAGGGCCTGCCTCAGATACGTTTGGCAAAGAAAAATGCCCTCAGCACTTGTGAAAAAGAAAGCATTGATGAATCAATCCTTTGTAATCGGTTGTTTACTAACGTTTAGGCCAGCCCGGTACTAGATGGGCTGACTCGTTATTGGACCCAAAAAATGAGTAATTCCAATTTCCAAGCCTTCATGAGCAGTTCTTTTCCCGCTTGGTACAATGTTTTCTTGGACCATCCTTGTATGCTGGTTTGGAATGGAGGCAAAGACCGGCTTTCCTCGATCAGCCCACCACTGACGGCAACCCCGGCTACTTCTCATGATGTTTAGCAGTTAGCACTACAGATACCAAGCCACCCACTCAACACATCTCTTAATTGAGAGGGATGTGTGGCATGGCAACAAATGAATGTGTCGTCGGCAAACAGAAGATGTGAAATCTTGGAGGCTGCCCGACAAATTCCAATTCCACCAATAGTGCCATCAACCTCAGCCTGCTCGAACAACACACTCAAGCCCTCTGTCTACATAAGAAAAAGACAAAAGAGAGGTCCCTTGTAAAGATAGGAAGAGAGAAGGTCAATCAATTCAAGAATACAAATCAGATTAAGAGTAAGTTTTGGGCAATTGCAATTCCTCCTTTAAACATTTAAATAAAAAAAAAAAAGAATTTATCCAATTCCACATTCATGATGTGTTGATTATTCATACACGATAAGCATAATCTAACATCATAATTAGTTATTTTAGAATTTTATTAAGAACCCTTGATTCAAACTCTTAAGAGAAAAGATCTACTAAGTTCATTTGACACGTATTGCTAAGTATTGCATCTTATAAAATGTTTTTTGATTTTACTTTTAAAATTAAGTTATTAAAGTGCTCGTACGAAATAAACTCATGAAGCTCAGAAAAATATCAGTTGTAATAATTTTAGTATATTTTAATATGATTAAATCATGAAAAAACACATTTTTAATTTTTTAAATAAATTAAAATTTTTGTACTCTTTTAATAAAGAAACTTGCAAGATTCCGACACCTTATTCTGGGAGCTTACAACCTCATTTTCGAAAACTTTATCAAACACTTCGAAGTTATTATGAAGTTTCCACATTTTACAAGTAATATAGTGAGCTTAGAAGCAATAATGTTGTGAATAAAGAGTCTTGCATTGCACGCACCACTCAAATTTGGTGCACAATTAAAGTTGAGTATGGAGGCTGTTTCATACAAAGTGTTGCATAGCATAAATCCAGAATGAATATAAGGGACTGAAACTCAGATAAGAAATACGCTGGAATCTAGTGGCAAATCACATCAAAAGCAGAGTCAGTTGAATAGATGCCCCTGCAATTCTCTATCCAGAACCATAGCAAGCAGAGCTCTCAATATTTTCACATGATCAAGAATGATACTTAGTGTTGGAGATGTAGATCACAGACCCCACCTCCTCTTTTCTCCATAGGGAAAGTAAGATAACAGAATGAGAATAAGAATGAAGAATCAGATAAAACTTTCATCATGTAAGGGCAAAAGATCGCATTTTCTTTTTTCTTTCTTCCGTTGTTGCATTGATATGATGCCGCACTTGGGATCCACCTAAAGCTTATTACAGATAAGGCTTCAAACGCAGAATCAACGAAAATGTTATCTTAAACTTCAAATAATGTAAAGCATAATCTGTCTTTGATTTATTGCATGCATTCTGTTGCTTAAAGCAGGTCAGCTGGTAAAGGAAATGTAATACAAGCTCCCTATAATCGTTTATATGTTGGTCCCATCATGAAACCCTGTTGAATTCTATATAACACAGCATAATTGCAAGAAGCCAAGGCAATAATTGACTGAGATTGCCTAATGCTGCTTTATCCTTAGCATAGATGAAAAGGTGGGGAACTTTGCCACTCAATGAAACAGATAAAATGACTTTAAAAAAGTGCACAAAAATGGATTACAACTCAGAATGCTCAACCACAAAGCAACTACAATTGAACTGTGCATGCACTATACAAGAACTGTATGGCGAGTAATCCTAATCCGGCAACAAAATTAATTATGCCCCGTTTGACGCCTCTTTCTCCAATCAAAAGAACTGAAATGTGTAAAAGTGAAAAAGAGAAAAAGATAATCAAAGAACCAGAACAGCTATCCACTTGAAGCAGGGGAAATACGTCAAATTGCAAAGCAATTAGGACTCTTTAAGTTGTGATGATCCCAGAATGAACATCATTATCAGTCAACAAACACTCAAACCATGCTTTTATAATGCAAGAAAAAGAACGATGTCCATTTGTCTAGAATTACAAGTGATCATAGATTAACAACTAGAATGTTTTCAGACCGCCCTTTTTCAGCACAAATTGCTTTGTAATTATCATGCTCAGTGAAACCACTCAGGTTAGGATACAAAAATAGCTGCACATTAGAATGCAAGAAATTTGGCAGAAAACAGGTTATAGTCATTTCAACGACTACCTGTAATTGATGATTAGTGCAAAGGGCAAATTGGAAGTCTGTAGCAGAGAATGGCACTTATTCATTCATCACTATAATTTGCAGGATCAAATCTACAGTTGCGAACAATTCAATGTAAGACCGATTAATTTGAACCAGGACCGGGCAGAAACCTTTTTACATACATTTCCAGCTTAATGACAGTAGAACGCCGAAAACTCACACTTAGGCGAAACTGCCTTCAGTAATAACCTTGCTGTATCTGCCTGCCTCACCTTACCCCCTTCCTTCTCCACCAGTGCTGCCGCCACAATCCTCTCATAACCACCGCCGCCTCTGGCCACATATGCCACCAATGCCGCTTGCACTGGTCCAAAACTTGGATTATAAGCTGCAGACTCGACGTAAGATCCCTTATACAACTTTCCTTCACAATCCATCAATGCCACCCCTGATGGGCACCCACTGTATGGAGCATGTGCACTGTTTGCAGCTTCCAGCGCTGCTTCCCTCAAGAGGGTCTCATTCTTTTCGTATTTTCCGCAATTCCCATTGCTTAAGTTACCACAATTCTCATCCCCATTGCTAGTGATTCTGGAATTATCGTCTACGTATGAATCATGTTGGGGTAAGAGATCCAACCCATTGTCATGCTGCTCAAGCAGAAGCGGAGTTCCCCCATCGAGCAAATCATGCGGGCCAAATGGATTCGGCAGAAATTTGGATAAGGGCTTAAAATCGGGAGAGTTCTTTTCAAGGCTTTCCACACGGTCATGATTTTGATCACAATTTTCTTCTCCTGTGACGAGGATTTGTAGGGAGGAGGAGTGACGCAATTCCTGGAAGAACTGGCGGCAGTGCCCGCAGGGGGCGGCGGATACTGCGACGGACAGGAGGCGGGGGCAGCGGTGGATGGCAAGATTGGTGAGAAGAAACTGCTCCGCGTGTACCGAATGGTGGAGGGGCAGACCAAGGAATTCGAGATTGACGCCAAAAAAGACGCGTCCGTCGGAGCCAAGACCGACAGCCCCGACGTGGAAGTTGGAGATGGGGGGGCGGGCTAAGGACTGCGCAGAGTGGACGAGGTGGGGGAGGAGGTGGAGAACGGAGGGAAGGTTCATAGACTTAGCCATGGATTCTGCATCAGAGGATTCTATTACAAACTGGGTTGCAGTGGGGCGATGCTGATCCATTGTGGGCTTGAATTGAAGGGTGGAAGAGAGGTGGAGGAGGGGGAGGGGGAAATGGGAAGAGGTGGTGGTGGGGTATTTATAGGGTTGAGATTTGGTGGCTGTCTTTCAAATTGGTGGTAAATTTTGTGTGAGTTAGTAGAATTGTGGAGCTTCCTCATGCATCACATGATTTTTGACCTTTTCTTTTTTTTTCTTTTTTATTTTATTGATAGATTTCAAATTAAAAAATTTAAATTTATAATAATATATTTAGATAATTTAATATTACAAACCAAACTCTTGGACTATATTTATGGATTTCAAATTTGAAGTTATCTGGAAACTTTTTTCTAAATCTATTTCTCAAATTCAGATAATTCCACCTACATATAGAGTTGTTAATCACTTTGATTTTTGAATCAATTTAGTTCAGTTATTCAAAAGTATAAGCTTTATATCCAAAATACGAAACAAACATCAGGGTCACCAAATATAATTTCTCAAACCACAGGGAGTTTATCTGTAATTACACCAACCTCAAAAAAGACCGTTTAATTATCCCTAAATCTTATTACATCTTCTATTGCATCAACATATGCATACTAGGTGTAAAAAAATCTTTTTTCAAATAAAAATACGTGATTTTCTTTTCATACGCATGGTCGCATGTACATTAAATGGAGTAAAAGAGATATAAAATATTTTAAAGTAAAATTGCACTTTACTTGGGAGCTGAGGTTATCTCTACCAAACTTCAATTTGGCATTTAAGTCCTCAAATAAATAAATAAATATTTCAACTTTATTGCTAAGTCAAGACCACAAAAACAAATTTAATCTTTGGTTGACATTAATTAGTATTATTATAAAATGTTTGATTTATGTGGAAGAAATGATTTCATGTTTCTGTGTCCCTAATAATAAAAAAAGAGGGCTGATGTATGTCCCAATAAACTACAACACATGTAGACAAAGCAGTCTAGCTGGAATCATCACACTCCAATATGGACTATGGCCCTCCTCCATTTGATTTAGGATAAATTATACCCATATTTCATAAAATTATATTTAATTCTATAAATATTTTGATTTTTTTCTTATAAGTACACTCTTTAGAAAAGTGTTTTATAAAATTTTACAATTTAACAGGGGTATACTTGTAAATACAACTAAAATTCTGAAGAATGTATTTGTAATTAAATGTAATTTCAGGGGTGTCAATGCAATTTACCCTTTGATTTAAGAATTTTGATGAGATGAAAAATAATAATAATGATAATAATAAATGAATTAGAACAATTGGAAATGGAATTTAAAAAATTTTAAACTACTTTTCAAACATTTTTCCCCTTTATTCACTCATATGAATTAAGAATTATTCAAATAAATTGATGGGTTTTTTTTTTATATTACGACTCTGAAATTTACTATAATTATAAATATTTTTTTAGAATTGTATAAGATATTTTGATGGATTAAGTGAACAATATTTTTTAAAAAAATACATTCACATCGTCCATTTTATTTTTTAATTTCTTTGAAAAAGAAAAAGTTCTAACAAAGACAAAATTGACGATTTTACGCCTCCACCAAATAATTAGATGACGTCAGGGGAGTACTGATAAGTTTTTAAATAACAAAAAATATTCATAATTATGTTAAATATAAGAAAGCTCATTTCAATTATTATTATTTATTTATAACAATGAATCCCTCAAAAGATGAAATCTCAATAATTTGTATGTGAGGAAGATTCTAATTAGGGAAGTGTAGCTGTTCCTTTTTTTTTTTTTTTTATTGTAATTTAAAATGATATGTGCAGAGGGCTTTTGGCTTGAATCTAATCTACCAAAGATTGGAACATTGCATGGGAGTTTCTATGAAGGTGGGGGGTGTTTGGACATTCTATTCTTTCACTTATTTTGTAATAAAAAGTTTTTAACATTTTTAGGAGTGATTGCAAGCTGTCAAAAGGAATCTATACCTACTCTTGCTTGCTTGTAGGGATGGTAATTGGATCCGATTTTCTGGGCGGATCCTTCCCAAATGGAATGGGTTTTGTATTCATATTATCGGATTTGGGATTGGTTCGTGTTCTGAAATATTGGACATGGTTGGGTCCGAGATAGATTATGGGTTTTATATCGGACCAACCTCGATTTCCACAAAAAAAACTATATTAAATTATTAAATTTAAATTTATTTACTTAATTTAAAAATTAGAATTTTAAATTGGGTGGGGTGGGCCCGTGAGGGTGGATTTTTAAGGAGGTGGGGCGGGTCTCAGGTCCGGGGTGGGCATCACTGCTTGCGAGTACAAGTACGATTGACTGCGATAGATAATATTGATTTATTATAATTTTTAAAATATAGAAAATAAATTATATTTTTGTAGTGTTTATAGGGGTTTTATGCTTATTAATATTTTTATAGGGGGTAAAATGCAATCAACCCATTTA
>NC_026155.1:8476643-8541123 GCF_000512975.1 Sesamum indicum | reverse complement strand
GAAAGAGTGCGTCGACTTTCTTGGCCAAGTCTATTGAAAATATTCTATAAGTTCGTGCATCTTTTAAAATATTCTTTTTCTAAAATATTTTTAAAATTTATTAAAATATTAGATATTATTTTAAAATGAGTGTATGAACTATTTAGATAAATAAGGTTATAGAGTATATACAATGTTAATATTATAACTAATAATATAGTCAAAAATGAAAAAAAATTGTCAGGTACTCAAGATTTTAAAAATAAGTTGGTAACTTGTTAATCATTTTCGTTTATTAAATTTTTTCAAATACTTTTGTTATATTTTATAAAATTTCAAACATATTCTAATATTTCAAAAAATTTATAACTTCATTGCACAAATCTCTTATAGATATAAGTTTAATTATATTTTTAGTCCTGTAATTATTTTCCATCCGCATTTACTCTTATAATTTATTAGGATTGTGAAATAGTCCTTCATCTTAACGCTGCGATTTCAGAATAAAATTGGTCGAAAAGTGACATCATAGTTCTAGCTAATTTTGTCCTAAAATCAAAAAATTAGAAAAGGTGAAGAATCATTTTACAATCCTAAAATTACAGGATTAAAGTGCAGATATTTAATTACAGGATTGAAAACACAACTAAGCCTATAAATATACGAATGCGAATATGCGATGCAACACTCTTCATATGTAGTACTAGCGACCGTGACATGCAGTATTTACACGCATATAATCAGATAGATATATCGATATTAAGAACAAAAATATAATGAATACTTGCACGTATATAATCAGATAGATACAACACGGACTTTAAAATAAAAGATACAATATGAATAAAGCAAATGATGAACATGGATGAAAGAGTAGAGTAAACATGATAGTGTATATTTTGACGGTTAAAAAATGTCATTGATCATTTACAATAAATAAATAATTATATTAATACAGACGTTTAAAGATATAATTATTAGTTTAAATTTGATGCCATGATATCACAAATGATCATTTATAAGTAAAATTTTTTTTTATAAAAAATAAAATAGCAATTTATGCTTTTGTATTTCTAAAAAATGGAGCAAAACCCCCCTTTGATGTGTTTCGTGAATGAAACGTCTTTTTTTTTTTAAAAAAAAAATAATATTTATGTTCTTATTTAAAAATGTTCGGTTTTGATTTCAGTACAAAATCAAAATTTAATTAATAAATCAACAATGTAGATTTGATCAAATTCAAATCAATTATTAGTATTACAAGATATTTAGTTTATACGTATGTTATGATTAATCAGCTTGACGAAGTTGAAATCGAAAATGTGGCAATAAATGCTACACATAACGCTTGATTATTGGCATATACTTCTATTTAATGAATTAATTAGTGTTTGCTAACTACGGAAAGAACCTATGCGTTTTGTCCACTCATACGTAGATGTTGACATGATACGTAGTTGGTGCAAGCTTGCAAGCATTACCATGACATTCATTACCAATATATTTGAATTGATGGATTTAAAATCGAAAAAAAATTTTGGAATTTTTTTTTTGAAGTCACTTCATATTAAATAAATTTAAAATCCATTAATATTTAATAAAAATATAATTTGAATATAAATATAAACAATTTAAAATTCTAAATTCCGAATCTTCCAGACAAACTACAAAAAAATCATTATTAAAAATTAAAAAAATTACAATATTAAATTTATCAATCCAAATATAAGGCGGGTTTTAATTATTGATTCACTATGAGTATCTTACTATGTGAATGTTGCTTTGCTTGGTGGAGTTTTGGAGAAGTCCTGTGGGTGGGGTCTGTCCTTACCAGCCAACATGGTAATATTTTTGTCTTAATTCTGAAAGTTGTTTGGACCCATTTGCATTATTAGAGCACCACTGTACTTGGTTGGGTTGCCAAAATAATTAGTTCAATTGATTGATTGATGGGCCTTCACTTTTTTTATATTCAAACGTGCATCTTTCTTTATTTTTCCCCCCTACTATTGTTGGTTTAGTTTACAAGAATGGACTATTTTTAATTAAATTTTGATGTTTCTTGGGGTTCAATAATATCATAAAATATTCAAAGACTGGTCGACGATTTTAAGATTGGAGATTTAATATGCAAAATAAGTATTAGTACACGTAATATTTAAGTCAGTAATGATTTCAAAAATATTAAAGATGCTTGAAAATGAGTAGGCCGAACTGAAAGGCCGTAAGAAAAAGAAGAAGAAAAACGAGTAGAGTGCTCAAAAGTGTCTAATTGACAGCTTACTTGTCCTACTCGATCTCCTATTTATAAGAGTTGATTGAGACCTGAGAGAATCGAAAAGTTGACTGAACATGATCTCCACATTCCCATATTGTATGAAAAATTTAATTTTATGGGATTGAATTAATCCAATTGTGTGTCATATTAAGCATGTCTGACGAGAGTAGGAAACAAAACTGTCGGATCAACATGTAAGACACCTATTTTGGAGGAGATTATTATGTGTTGCGACCTCCTCAGCCTTTATCAAGAAGTGCACATCAAAATCAACACATTGGTGTATATGTATGTGTAACTATATACAGTAAAACCTCTATAAATTAATACTCTATAAATTAATAAACTCTCTAAAATAATAAAATCTTCCGGTCCCGACTTGGGCCTTTGTAAAAAATCATCAAATTCGATAAGATAATAAGATAATAATTTTTTGAAAAATTCCTTTATAAATATTAGTTCCCATTAAAACTCTAAATTAATAATTCATAAATATTACAATTATAAATATTATGGTAATTTGGTAAAATATGAAGTCCGTAATGCTTTATGCAATTCATCATTCATGGGTGATTTTGCGATACCTTTTAGATGAGAAGACATGGTTGGGCGTTATAAATTATTTTATTTTCATATTGAAATTTATATAATATATGTTTCAATCCTCATGCATGAATATATTAATTGGCTATAATAGTTATTTAAGTGCAACGAATTAATGTAAACATGTATCTTTAACTAATTTTAATGAATTGATACATGCGTCTATTAATATAATAATTAATTATATACAATAAATTGATATTATACATGAATACATGAATATATTTAATTAGTTACAAAGAATTGATTGATGCATGAATGTAATCAATGAAACATATATGAATTTATTTATTTCCAATACATATGTACTAAATTTGCTGAATTTAAAAAATCTCTCTTTTAATTAATAAAATATTAATTTATCGATAAATTAATATCTCTCTAAATTAATAAAATTTCATAGTCCCAAGGTTATTAATTTATAGAGGTTTTACTGTACATATATCGAAAAAAAAATACATTTTTCAGTCTTATAACTTAAGAGTTATTTATATTAAGTAACAATAATTTTTATCTTGTTATTATATAATTATTACTGATAAGAATTGTTTATAAAGTTGTCACTAAATACTATTATTGACACATATGTAGTGACAATACAATATCATGATAATAATTATTTGTTATCATGAGATCATCGCTGATATATGTGTCACTAATTATATTTAATGTCAACTCTATATATCATTTTCTTGTCGCTACTTTTTGCTAATAACATTTTTTACAAAATAATATTAATTATTAAAAAATTATTGTTATGATAAAATGAAATTTCTTGTCTAACTATATATAACTTGTAAAATAAATTAAAATTATTACTTGATTTTTTTTTCTCGCTAATTTTCTTCTTTTTTTTTTTGTTGTGATATTTGAATGGCCCTTTTACATTCTATTTCGCAACATATGAGATTATGTCTTTTTAGAAAAAAAAAGTTTAATTTTAAATAGAACTATGATTGTTCATCTTCATTCAAAAGATCTATCATATATATTCTTTTAATTTTTTATTTGAAATTTTGTTTGAATATAGAAAGAATACATAACTCGACTACAAGAAGGTCTTTTAATATGAAGGTAAAGAGTCAAGGAAGCAGTAACCAGCAGCTTCTCTAGAACTTCTGGCGGCAAAACAGGAGAAAAAAGAAAGAGAAACAACAACACACAAGTAACATACATGACACGTTGTTCTAGGTTAAATCGGGTCTGATTACATGTGAATGAATGTGATTGATATATAATTTAATAAAAATAATTAAGTATGTGATTCGCCTAGGCGGACATTATTACTTTAGAACGCCTTGATGCCCATTGGCCTTGTTCTTGAGGGACTGAAACCTAAGACCCTTATCTTCAAACTTGGTTTTACTATAATGGTTGAGGTAGTCCTGGAATCGGACATGGCTGGGAAGTAAGAGCTCAGAAGCCGGAGATATTATGGCATCGCCAGACGGGTTGTAGAACGTGGCGATAGAGAGCCTGTCTCCATCCTTCATCGCCATCACACGGTGCAGAGCGCTCCTGTACGTCCCATTGCTTAAAATTTCAATCTGATCACCAGTGTTGATGAATATTCTGTTGTTCATGGACGGTGGGATTTTCACCCATTCTCCATCTTTCAAGAATTCAAGACCAGGGACTTGGTCGTCTTGGAGCAGGAGAACGATGCCACCGGCATCCGTGTGCTCCCGGAGGCCTCGGATGAGTTCAGGGCGTGGACAGTGAGGATACATTGCGACTTTCGTTCCCACGGAGGGACCTTTGCTGCCCGAAAATGCCTCAATTATGCAATTCTTCTCTATGCCCAAATTCTCACACATGAGTTTTGAAAGCTTTTCCGCCAGCTTGATCAGCTGATCTATGTATTCTTCCATTGTTTTTCTGCATGTTATATGTTTAACACTCGTTAGACGAACAGTACATATGAAGTGTTTGCAAATGATTATTTTAAGCACTTACCAACTTTTGCAGTTTTTTTGGTAAAATCATAAGATATTGAAGTTTGCCCTAACCATTTCATGATATCAATAACTTTCAGCTCAATTAGTTTTTTGTTTTCTCCCCACTTGTTACTTTTAGTTTGAAACACCATTGACTTTTACTGTACTTGAATTTACAACTTTCTCTAAAACTTCTTTTGATCAGTAGTTTTTGCAAACACCTCTTTATATAGAGAGCTTACAGATATAGCAGTATTTTGTTTTGAGATAACGTACCGGAGGTCTTGTGAAAGGGTGTTAAGGTCGTTGATGTTAGAATTAGGTCGATGAGAAATAAAGAAAGTGCTCTCCCAATCTTTTTTGCTGATGTATCCATTGTTGTCCAAGCTCTTTGCTGTCTCTGAATTGTAGAAGCTATCTTTCATAGTTTCTTCATAATGCATCTTAGTCAGAAGCTTCATCTTGTCCATAAGCTCCTTATCAACTCCATGATTCTCAATCTGCAGGCAGTAACAAACACACACACTGTTATATCCAAACGGTTTAAATGCAACAGGCCTGGCGACAACACTAAGACGTAAAAAAAAAACCACCCTCGAGAAAAAATGAAAAAAGAGAAGCAATGCAACGTAGCCCCCCCAAACTCTAAAGAAAAGGGACAACGTGACCCTAACGCGGAAAGCAGTGAGCTTTTCTTGAAAACGTTTTAAGGGTTGTGTTACCTTTGTTAAAGTAAAGCAACCCACGGAACTTTTAAAGAACGGGGCGATGTATCCCTGATGAGTAAGGGAGTGTACTTCTTTTAAAAATATTTAAGGGTTATGTTATCTTTGTCAAAGCAACACAACCCACTGAGCTTTTAAATGAAAAAGAGCAGTGTGACCCTTGATTCGGAAGGCACTTAGCTACTTTTGAAAACTTTCAAGGGTTATCTTACCCTTGTTAAACCAATGCAACCTATTGAACTTTAAAGAAAAGCACTGATGTGATCCTGATGCGGAAGACAATGAGTTTCTTTTTAAAACGTTCAAGGGTTGTGTTATATATCCCTGTTAATGAGAGTTTTGTACCTAGCTACCAATGCTTTCACGTGGAGGTAAAATGCAATTAGCCCTATTTTTAAATAGAGAAAAGAAAGTTGCATGCAAGAATGAGTTGAAATAGAAAGAAATTCTTGATAATTACCATAAAGAAGCCCCATTTCTGGCAGGCCTGATGGAGAAGTGCCATTGTTTCACTTCTCTTCTCAGTCTCAAGCATACTCAAATCAATCACAGGGATCTCCATCTCTTCGTTGATTGAATGTTTGTGAATGAGAGGAATAAAGTAGTTAATCGGGTATATATAGACGCGGAAAAGGAGCAAATAAGTAAAAAGATTTGAAGGATCTAACGTGGTAAGTGGAGATGATTGTGAAGATTAATCTTAATGAGTGGAGAATTATTTGATGCTTTTTAGAAATGCAAGAAAAGTCCAAGTTCAGATCACCATCCCACCATGTGATTTTAATTATTTGACCACTGATCAGATCTCTGTTGTCTGTCCACCATAGATCTTTGCTTCATTCTTGTGGATGCATAGGAATATATATAGCTAGGATGCTTCCTCTTACCTCCTCCTTGCCTCCATGTGATACCCTACCTCCCCCACACCCCCACTAGCTATATTTTTCATATGCCAATTGGGCTTTTCTATGTTATCTTTTTCTGTAATAATCTAAGTAGTAGTGCATGCATGGTGCATTGTTCTCAATCATTGTTTTGGAAAAAACCAGGTGCAGTGAGCCACTGAATGTTTTGGCTTCACATCAGTTCAGATCTTCTATGTTACTACTTTATTATTATTTTCGTATTAGTTTTACGTAATATATATGTTTTGAGAATATCAATTTTTATTTGGTAAATCGATTATAAATATATGAATTTCAATAACCATTAATAATTAATATAAGTCAATTACTAATATTAAATATAGTAGTTGGTATATTAATATATCTCATGCATTGATGGGATGTCTCAAACCATGATCACGAGAACATCAGCTTCATCAGCTAAATTAGATTTAATTACTAATGTATTTTTCTCCCCCATATTAACGAGCTCGTATAGCATGTTTGTAAATTTGAACTCGAAATGCAGTGCAAATATTGGAGTAGAAAGATTTAAAGTTTCTTTCAATAGAACAAATCAGTTAAAAGTGAAAAATAGTAGCAAATGCTAATTACCACATGCACAAAATAGATATTACTTATTGTTCTTCTAGACGATGTCAAAATATTAGTCATAACTAATTAAAAATTATTATAAAATATTTTTCCATACTTGTAAAATTAAGATAAATATTAACTAATAATGGGGACATGAATGAGTTTGATTCGTGCAATGGGCGGTTCGAATATGGGCTAGTCTTATATATTATATTGCTCGATATGTTTTTGAAAGAATCTAGCAAGCCTGTCCCAGTCAAATGATTTGGATTATCCCAGGAAAAAACTATTTTATGATGCAATTATTTCAAAGAGGTATCTAATTTTCTTTTTAAGCTATTTTTGTTGTTGCTTTCCGATGGATCAGCTGATCTTGATTGTATTCTTTCAATCCAATTTCTTTCTCAACTAAAAAAGGGATTTCGCCGTGAGGTGTGATGGAGCTGATCTTATGGGCTCAAATCTCATTAATACGGGATGTTTGTCGACTTTAGTATTAATCGTTGATCTATTATAATAATAATTATTGAGTAATTATAAATATTTGGTAGTAATAAATAGTAATTAATTATTAAAATTAATAATGAAGTTGAAACCAATTCATTTAAAAAAAAAATAAATTGATGATTGAAAGATTCGATCTTCTTTATAATATAAAATTATCCAAACAAATACAATAATTTTTTTTATTATAAATTTGAAATTCTTGGTTTAGAACTCGTCTATCGAAACATATCATAAGTTTTTGAAGTCGCGAAAAGAACAGAAATGGTGAATGTTTAATTCCATTATTGTAAACAATTGTTATTTTTTATTGTTTAATAAACACTACAAAAAATTATGTCATAGCAATGGAATTTAAAAAAAAAGAAAAACCCACCCGCTACTATAGGCAATAATGCTATAGTTGCAATAGGTTTTTCATCGGTAGCCAATTTTTTCATGGATAATTATTTGTTGCAAAATTACATTGTCAAAAATTTGACTTTCAGCAAATTTTGCAATGAACATTGCAACAAATTTTATAATATTTTTCCAACGACTTTTATTATGATACTTCCGTGGAAAAATTTGTCACAAAATCTTCATTTACAACAAAAATTCGTTGTAATCACAAAGGATTGTTTGCAACGACAATATGTAGCAACGAAAGTCATTATAAAATTGTAATGCATTGCTTGCAATGACAATCCGTCGCAAATTTTACAACGGAATATCTTTTTTAAAATCCATATTATAAAATTTTGCAATAAAATTTATAATTTTCCAAATGCTTATCATCTTTCCATAATAACATACAACCAGCCTTATGTGTCAATTTTTTTAATAAGCAAACTCAAGTCTCTTATCAATATTTTCGTACTATAATAGTCCTTGAGTAATGTGTGATGTTGCGGCAATAACTCCCCTATTAGTTGTGAGATTGCATCATAACAACTCCACAACATGCTGTATTCATATTTGATGTTTACTAGCCTCACCATTGCAGTAACTGAAAGTGATCTCTCTCGCTCCAATCGTATAATGGCTGATCTACAGCGCATACGACATAAAAGAAATTCAAAAAATGCTACTAAATTATTAGTATTGTACTTTACCCCATTGTTAGTATTCACACCATTCTCGTTTGCATATGACTGATAACTAGCATATAGCCGTTGAATGCATCCCATAATTATGATTTCCCAGATCCATATATGGTGGACGAAATAAAAGACCAAAAACATTAGACACCATCCTCTGATACCAATTGATCAATTGCTCATAGTTATTTCAATATCGCATATGATCTGGAAAGTTATTTCCCGATATTGGATGATGAGGCTCACTATCAAATGTCTAATTTTCTAAAAAATCTTTTCTAAATAGGCCGTATATCACCTCCTATGCAGATTTGTACTTACCATTCTTATATTTACTATATGGGCAACAAATTTTCTCCCGATCCATAAAGCATTTTGTATTTTTGCCCAATTTATAAATTCCATCACCCCATCCTTAAATTCTTTTCTAACACTAATATTACAGGATAGATTTTTTTGATACATCCATTTTCTCAAATCTCTCAACTTTTATTTTTCTAAACCCAACAAAAATATATATATATATATATATATTCAATAACATACATAGAGATCAAACTAAACGTTTGAAAAATAAAAATGACTATATATAAATACATTGGCGAAACTTTTAGAATTATCTTAATATAAACTAACTAAACCTCCATACATGTGACTTGTTGCACCGACCTAATCACCATCAGTTTAATTGTACCTACATAGAAGATTAAAATTTCAGTAGAGTAAAGGAAAAGTGTAGTACCTTGCTCGTGGGCATGCAGGATTAGGCTTACTGGGCTAATTAGCAGGGGCTCACTTCCTTCGTTCTGGGCTTTAGAAAAAATAGTAGGTGGGTGTATCAATATCATATTTACTGTATTTTTTCAACTGTAATGATTTATAGTTTACATAGGAATAATGTTGTGAATCTAGTTACAATATAAAAATGAAAAATGCTGTCGCATTTTGGAATATTAGTGTGCGATAAAATGAAGGAATCCTAGATTTGATCGTTCACTTTGAAGCCTCAACTTTATGTTTCATTTGAATTGATTAATGTACCAATCAACAACTTGACACTTATAAATTATTCCTATGGCACTAAATTTAATAAAAAAATATTATTAGTAATAATTTATTAAAGTATGATACTAAAATATTTATTAAGTGACAATGATTTTGATCACATCACATTTTAATTATTATTTGACAAAATTGTACGTAAAGTTGTCGATTTTTAGACAATTAGTAATACAATGAATAGCTACACGAATATAGTGATGAGAAAGATGTCTGGTTTTTATTTGAAACATCTCAAAAGATTTTTTAAGAGTGTAAAAATATTGAATCTTATTTTAAAAATAAACTCTTAAAGTGTTTGAATGAATAAAATGTCAGAGTTTAAAAGATATCATAGTGTTCGGCATAATAAGCCCTTCGTATTATGATAATGACAAAAAAGCCATCAAATTATGAAAATTTTAAAAAATATACAAATAGATACGTTTTCTTTGGTTGGGGGTTGGGGCGAACAATAATATATGAAGAGTAAAAGTGGAAAAGTTATAATTTTAATCTTGTAGGTATGGGGTTGACAATTTTAATCCTGTATGAATCTATTTTTATAATTTTTTCTGTAATTTTAAAACTTTCGAAAATTGAGGAAAAAATAGTTGGAATTTGTTAAAAATAGCTGAAAAGGTTAATTTGGCTTATTGTGCCCTACTGGCTTCATGTGTATATCATATTTGGAAGGAATGAAACTTGAGACGTTTTGAGTAGTATGAGCGAGAACTGACAACACTTGCTGTACTCATTGTGGAAGAGGTTAGACAGAGGATTTTTAGTACTTCTTTAGCTCGCTCTGTTAGTTCTTGTGCATTATATAGACTTTGGCGTATCCTTTAACCTATCGAGGGAGAAGCTACTCATTGAGCACTGTTATATTGTACGAGTGTACTATTTGTTTAATAAAAATTATATTTACCTAAAAATAGCTGAAAAGGTGCACATGAGCAGCTTAATTTGGTATACTTTTTTGAATAGCAAATTCCGACTACTTTTATTATTAATGTGCAAAATTTGGTAAAATTGCATTTTTTGATCCATAGAATAGGGAATATGCACTCTTTATCTGAGAGGTTGATGATTCAAGTACTAATTTTTCAAAAAATAAATATTCTAGGACTGAAGCCCTAACAGTCGTTATTAAATAGACGAAAAATGCACGTGGGTTGATCATGACCATTAGTGAAATGAAGGATGGAGGTGGGGAAATAACATTTTTTGTCATGTAACTTAGGGTATTTCACTTTTGATCCTATTAGCTACGAAATTCTCACTTTTGATCCGTAACTTTTAAAAAGTAGCATTTTTGGTCCCATGACACCTTTCCATTAAATGTTTAACAGAAAAAGGCCACATTACCATTAAGTGCATGAGACCAAAGTGCTATTTTTTTAAAGTTATGGGACCAAGAGTGAGAATCTAGAAACATATGTGACTAATGTGTAAAGGCTATTTAACGAAAATGTGTTATGAGATCAAAAGTGTTATTTTTTAAAAATAATAAAACTAAAAATAAGAATTTTATAACCAATTAGATCAAAAATAAAAGAATCATAAATTATAGAACGAAAAGTGCTCTTTCCTGATCGAGGTCAGGTCATAACTGAAAAGTACCGATGTTTCGTTTGCAACCAAAAACAAAAAATAGTTAGGACTTCCCTCGCAAATCCTCCCCTAATTCGGAACCCTGATAAAACTAAACCAAAATTTCCTTCAAAATTTCTGAAGTATTGCCACATTTCTTGAAGAAATTTACGACGGAGTTGAGGAAAGCAGTGGAGTGAAGTTTAAGGAATTCACAACTTGTGGACTTTCCCAACCTCAAATACGAAAAAATGTGGTAAGATTTATGACGTTTTTGTGCTTAAATGTTTAGTGGGGTAGGTTTAATTTGTTGAATATGTAATTAAAATATTGATAATAAATTCATTTGTTTTAGGATTTTCGATGCATGTGTGTAGTTCTTTCAATGCTTGTCAAATATATTTAATGGTTCCTTTTGTATTCTCCAATTGTGTCTTTTGACCTCCATCCACCATTTGATTAACGGTCATGTGCAATCCACATACATTTTTTGTCAATAGCCGTTTATGTAGGCTTAATTATATTTATTACCCCTATATCAGGGATAGTGGTAAAATAAGAACGGTAAATATGGAGGTGACAATTAATACCTTGAAATTAAGTTTTTTTATAATTGCAAGACTCCGACCATCGAATTTTAAAAAGTGATCGGTAATAGCTAAGGTGGACAAATCTTAGATTTTCTAAATTGAAAATTTTGCTGATTGTGTATGTTTTAAAAGTATATTTTGCCACTCTAAGCATTGACTTGACAAAAAATTTATATATAAGTATATGTAATTATAAAATAAAATTATTATATTATATATATATATTTTTAAACAATTCTAACTCCTGTTGTCTCCCCGTCCCAACATAGAAAGGGGCGACGCCACCCTGAGCAGAGAGAGGCAATGCGTGAGCACCACTAGACGACATCACCTAGTTGGTTGGGGGCGAGCCTCTATGGGAAGAAAGGCATCACCATCGATCGCCCCTTTCTTGGGGGGCGGCTACGAGGGGACGAGTGAGGGCGGATTTGGGGTGATTGAGAGTGGAGGGTTAGTTTTTCTTATTTAAATATATATTTTATAAAATACTAGTTTTATTTTAAATCTATAGTTTCTAGAAAATAATTTGTTTTTTTATAATTTTATGTATTTATATATTCTTTTGTTGTGTCAAAATATATTTAAGTTGATTTTTTATTTTTTACTTTTTTTTCTTTGAAGCTAATATATTGAGTTATATATTTTATTTTAATTTAAAATATCTTTAAAAACGTATAGTGTTGTTTATGCACAAAAGTTAGTATAAAATAAATGCAAAGCTTGATTTTATGCAATATTTGATTTTTTTTATATATAAATGATTATGTGGCAGAGGAGAGATGAAAAAAAATATCTATTAAGTATAGAACCCCCAAATAAAAAAGTGTTTTCCCTTTTTTTTCCATGCCATTGCTTATGTTGCAAGGAATTTTTCCATGCCAGCACTTATGTAGCAGATGGATGGTAAAAAATTGCGTAATTAGCTTTTTCCTCCAATTTTAAAAATTCTGGATTTGGCCACCTCAGTAAATTCCAACCACTTTTTAAATCTAGTGGTTGAAGTTCTGCAATTGTCGAAAAAATTTAATTCCCATGATATCAATTGGCACCCCTATATTTACTTTTCTTATTTTGCCACTATTCGTATATATAGGACAATAAATATAATTAAACCTGCATATATTTTTCAATACACATGGAAGGTCTTTTATTTATTTTGAGAAAAACAAGGAGGTTTTTTATAATTTTTTCTCACAAGAATTTTTGTAAACGTTGTTCATATCATAGGGGGATAAATTACTTCTAATCCCTGATTGAAAATATTAAATATTAAATAATTCATTCTTAAATAGTTAGATAATATTTCAACATAGTATATGATCATAGTTAAATCAAAGAAGGAGTCTTGTATTCGAATTTTCCAAAAAAAATAACTCACAAGACCTTTAAAAAGGTTAAAAATATTAAATATAAATTTTTAGACGAGGCGATCATTCGACAAGTTTCGTGCAACTATTACAAGATGTTTTTGTCCGCTTGCATGGACAGGCAGGCTGCACAAATCTGAAGGGATATAGACAATATGTAGAATAGTCGAGAAGGAGGCCCCTTTGTTTCTTCCAATTCGAGAGGACATTTTTTTGTCTTTCTTATTGCTTTTTCCATCACGCTTTTGATAGAAACAGCTTATGCAGTAACCTTTCAAGGCGTCAGCAGTCCACACCATTAAATCTTTTATAATGACGATGAAATTCAATAATTTCTTGGGACTCTAGTGCTATATGAAATGAAATATACCTGTAATCATTGTTGATGACTTTATTCTAACTATAAAACATTTGAGCTGGTCCCCAAGTTTCACGAGAGAATTGAATTTTCGTTCAGGTATGTGGTGGGATTAAACGTATGTTGTTATTCATCTGTATAGATTTTCATGTAAACATATTCTAGTTCTTGACGATTGTCGTTCGGTTGTCGGGACCTTTGGCTGGTGCACAATTAAATATATCTTTAACCCTTTTTAGCGGTTTGTCGAGTGTCGCCTGTATTTTCCCTTTTAGATGGACATTGAATTTGAAGTTTTCCAACTTGATGTTGGGATAAAGAATCTTTTGGATAATTCTTTCTAATAGAGTTTGGTATCTTTTAAATGCATTTTTGGGTAAGAACTTTATAATAGATATAATCTGAAATAGAGTTCGTAATTTTTTAAATGCATATTAGGATAAGAACTTATTTTAGGATAAAATTAAGTACACCTGTAAATAAAATACGCTCACCAAACGATACAGGTACCTATACAAATACAAATGAATTGATTGCATCACAAATCTCCAAAACGAAATACTCTCTTCAAATATTCTTTCTCTATATTTCTCTCTGTGTTTTTCCTTAAAGTTTCATCAAAGACTCTATGAATGTGAAGTGTGTAAACGAGCGAGTCGCTCTAACATTAATCCATCAAAACGAGCAAGACGTATTCGTGAATTTGCACAATTACTAAAGTTAGGTCTAACATGAATGATCTTGAAGATTTTTATATGAATAATCTTCGAAACGATGAGATTCACGATTCAATCAAGTCAAAAACTTATACACAGACTTAATTCAAATATATAGATCGACATACTTTCGTTGCATCAAATTAACCCATCCCACATTTATGTGCTAACATGTTAGGTGCTTTAATTTAGTGTCCATGTAAATTTGGATGCTTTGAGTAGTGTTGTAATAATGATGACATGCGTGGCAGTGGAGTGTCACTATCTCCCAAAAGTTGTCCTTCAATGTAAGAATGATGATAGATTTCAGGGTAAGAATTATTCCTTCTTTTACTATAATTAATTATTATAGTTAAATATAAAAAAATATAATAGATATTAATTAATTATTATTGTGCAACGACTATTTTTTTTTTATAAATGAATTATGATAAATATTTTGATTGTAGGTAATACGATGACAAATTGTTGATTAATCGTGGTTAAATTTAAGTTTTTACATCAATTTTATCTGATAATATTGATTTATTATGATTTTTAAATAATAATAATTTATAGCATGAGAAATAATCAACTCTTTTGTAATGTTTTTACTTAACACGGATTTTGGAATTATGAACAACTTCTCGAGTGGATTTTGGTTTTTAATTTTCGGATCCTAATTCGCTATAGAAGATTCCAATTAAAATAATATTCATATTTTGAATTTAAAATATATTATAATGTAAAAATGAATATTTGAATATTACATTTATACTCATATATAAAATCTAAATGCATTACATTTTTAATATTTTAAAAATGTAGGTTCAGCAGCACGTTAGAAGTGTTTTACCTCAGAGTCTAAATCCATAGGAATTTCAATAGATTCAATCCCAAATTTTAAGAATTCATTCAAATTTAATTACCATTATCATCTTCATGGATCTATTCAGCTTGTTTTATATTTTGAAAAGTGATATGAGATTTTAAAATAAAATTACACTTTTAGTCATTTGATTTATGAAAATTTTAAAATAGTTCAAAAAATGAGAAAACTCCACACATTTAGTCTTTTACTTTACAAAAATTTATGGGACTAAATGTAGCACATTTTCTCAATTCTGGAATATTTTAAAAATCTCGTAAAGAATAGGACTAAATATTTTATATTTTTTCAATTTTAAAATTATTTTAAAAATCATATAAAGCAAAAATTAAAAATATTAAACTCTCTATCCTATAAAACTAAAAGTGTTTTGGTCCAATTTTAAAGTGTAAGAACGCCTTAGATACTCAAATATACCTCGTCTTAGTTTGTGGAAATGTGATATGCAATATCGAAGTGCAAAGACGTGTTTGATTGTCTACAGATCTCTTGTAATTTTGTTTCTTTCTTCTTCTTCTTCTTCTTTTTTCTTTTTTTTTTTTTTTATTGCTACACAACATTTGAACTGGTCCCCAAATTTCAGAAGACAATTGAATTTTCATTGAGGTATCTGGTGGGGTTAAATACATGTTGTTATATGTTTGTATAGATTCCCATGTGATCAGCTTCTAGCTTTTTATGACTGTCGTTTAGTTGTAGGGACCTATAGCTAGTGCACAATTAAATATAGTTGCAGCCCGTTTTAGCGGTTTGTCAAGTATCACCTGTATTTTTCATTATTGTTGGACACACTACCAAAAAATTGAGTTTTCACTAAACCATGATAAATCAATACTATTAATTGCGGTTAAACAAAACCAGAACAAAATCTTAAATTATTATCACGATTAATCAATATTCGCTATGGTTTTTAGCCATAGCCCAAATATTTGCTATGGTTTTAGCCATGGCTAATGTTTTGGCCACACTTACAGAAACAACGGCTAATGGTCGTTGCAAAACCGTGATTGATTTGTATTGACCACAGTTTTTTCTTTTGGCTATAGTACCGTAGCAGAAAATTATATTTTTTTAGCGACATTGGGTTGGGTATGTGGACCCATCATGACCTAATTGACATATCTGCATTTAAGAAGAGTTTAAAGTTTTCCAACTAGCTGGATAAGAAATCTTCTTGAATAAATTCTATATTATAGAGTTTGAAGTCTCCCAAATGTATTTTTGAATAAGAACTCTTCTAGAGTAGATCTTATATAAATAGAGTTTATAGTCTTCAAAATGCATGTTGGGATAAGGACTTGTCTTAGGATAATGTTGAGCACACATATAAATAAGGTACATGAGTGTGATAAAAAAGTACAAATATAAATACAAGTGAGTTGATTACCTCACAAATCTCCAAGAGAGAAAAAAAAGAATTAAATACTCTTTTCAAATATTCTCTCTCTATACTTCTGTCCGTGTTATTCCTTGGAGCTTCGCCAAAATGGATTTGAAGTGTGTAAACGAGTAAGTTACCCTAATAATAATTTACAAAAACGAGCGAGACGTATTCGTGAATTTGCAGAATAATTAGAGTTAGGTCTAACATGAATGGTTTTAAAGATTTTTTTATGAATGATCTTCAAAATGATGAAATTCATAATCCAATCAAAACAAAAACTTGTAAACAAGCTCGATTCAAATATATGAATCGACATACTTTGGTTGCATCAAATTGACCTATCCCACATTTATGTGCTAACGTATTAGATTCTCTAATTTAGTGTGCATATAAATTTGAATCCTATGCAGTAATGTTGTAATAATGAGCGACATGTCTGGCTGTGGAGTGTCACTATCTCCCAAAAGTTGTCCTTCAATGTAAGAACCATGATAGGTTTCACTGTACGAATTATTCCTTTTTATTATAATTAATTATCATAATTAAAGTAAAAAAATTATAATAAATGCTAATTAATTATTATTGCTCAGCAATTATTAACTATTGTTTTATAAGTAAATTGTGGTAAATATTTTTGTCATGAATAAAACGATGAGAAATATTAATTAATTATGATCAAATTTAAATATTTATATCGATTTCATTTGATCGTGGTGGATAGGTATATATATATATATATATATATATATAAGTAGCCCATCTGCACACAGATTAAAACAAGTCATGCAACTGTGTAGGTTCAGCTTTACTGCCTCAAATGGTACAAAGTTTTATTACCCTCCACATACATACAACTGAGTATATATGTGTTGGAGATGCTACATATGAAACATCAAATCCTTCTCAACTCTCCATTTCATCCAAATTATTATTATTATTATTATTTTTTGAAAAAGGTCTTTTTCAACTATCAGTCACTATTTCTCAAAAGGGGATATGACATTTTTGTTCTACTGACCATAATATTGAAGGAACAATTCTACAAATCCAGTTTCTGACATATCTAGATTCGTGCTAAATTACAATGGATATTCTAAAATTTATCATAATTATAAATATTCTATTATTAATTAAAAAATTATAAATACCGCATAAAATTAACAATGTCTAATAAATACTCCCTCATGATAAGTCCGTTGTAATTTACCCTTAAATGAATCACATGACAAGTAGGATATATATGTTATATGATCAACATACAGTCTAGTAAGAGTGACCAATCACACGACAAATATATTATATATGTAATTGAACTTGCTATATAAATATAAGTAGCGACACTCTTTAAAACTCTTTATCTTTTTAACTAGTCCTTGTTTTAAGTATAAAAGATACAAATTGGGCTATAGTAGTGAAATTTTTAGCTAATTATTTCAGTATTTGCGAGCCCAAAAGTGTGATAGCCGTTAATATATTGTCTTAAAAGCAAGCCAATATGATAAATAATCCTGTCGTAATATGATGGATGGGTCCAACATAAAATTATTTACATGACCCAATATTATAAATATCACCGCAAAATAATGGATTTTAACAACAACAAGACGGAAAATTCCGTCGCTCCACCTGTAACTATGAAAATTACAGGTTTTTTTTTTAAAAAAAAATGAGGAAATTGCACTTTCCATTCCATTATTTAGGTCCAGTACATTTTCAATCCATTGCTCACGAAGGTATAAAAAACTAATCCCATAACTTTCTAAAAACCTCATTCCCAGTCATCCAGCCAATCTACATTAGGAAATTGCACGTGCAAGTCACGTAGCCTTTCTTGCTAGAATGGAGGGAAACAACAGTGATTTTTTTCATCAAATTCCTAAACGAAAAGTTGGAAGTGATACTATTTTCGATAATCCTACAAACTATATATAGGACTAAAAGTATATGAAACCTAAATTAATTATGAGACGAAAACTGAGAGATCCAAAACGAAATTTTGGTGGTAGTAGTGGTCCATAATATTCAAGACAATTATGCCAAGCTATATTGTCTATATCTGCATGCATGGTACATTACAATGTGCATTACTTTCAACTTCTTGTGTCGAATATGCTTTTCAGGAATGAACGTACTCTTTTGCCATTTTTCCACAATGACAAACATATGTATACTAATTGACTTGTCAAAATAAAAATAAAAATTCACTAACATCCTTCAATCTTGTTGTTGATTTGGATAAATTCTATGAAAATAAAATTCCTACTTACGTGGAATCAAATTCCACCGTTAATTTATTCACGATTGATGGCAAAAACGGCAAGAGTTTATTATAGAAGCTGCCGATTGCAAATCTCATAAGTGCCCCTAATATGTGGATAGGAATAATTGAAAAACGAGGAATGAGGACACAGATGTCATTTCACGCTCCACGTAATTTTTAATCCATTCAGAATTCACTTGATGCTTGTGCATAATTTTAAAGAAATATTTATATGCTTAATTATAATAATGTATTTGTGATGGAAAAAAGTATTAATAAATAAAATATTTATTAAAAAAATAAAAAAATTGATAAAAGTTAGATGATGATAGTTAGGGTCGTTTTAGTTCAATCGAGAGGAAAGATGAAGTGAAAGGGGGAGGGGGCGGGGGAGAGAAAGAAATAATAGTTTTTTGTTAAGTTGTTTGGTATGGTTGGAAGAGGGGTAGATTCAAATACTTCTTGTTTGGTACTAGAAAAATAGATAGAGAAGAAAACACTAATTTTTTTTAGTTTTACTAATTACCCCTTTCTCTTTTATTTTTTTATTAGAAAATAAACAAGTTAATATTATACTAAAATAAAATTTTAATATATAAAAAAATTAAAAATCTTATTAATAAAAATATTCATCAAAATAACTATTTTTCATTTATTCTAAACTATTTAATTTTAAATAAAATAAAAATTAGTACCAATGCTCTCAAATAAAGAAATTAAATTCAAATGTCAACACTTTTGTTGTTGATGCAGATGTCTTTTTTCAAGATTTGTACAGATAATAAAAGCAGCAATGAGAATAGAATTGGAGAGAAATTATGTATATGGGTAATAGAGTAAATAAAATAAAATTTTGGTCTTTTTTGGCCATATACGTTCACTTTTTCATCCAATTTTGGATAAAAGCGAAATTGAATTCCGGAGGAATTTCATATACATCCAGTTTTACTTCTCATCTACCAATTCTTTCAAACCAAACACCAAACTTATTCTTATACATATATATTTTTACTTCCACTTTTCTAACTGAAGTTACATTTATTGGCCTATGGGATATATTTAACAAAAGAAGAATAATTTGTACATGCATACCTAATTAATTTTTCTAAACTCCTTCCACTTAATTAATAGTGTAATTTTTTTATTTAGCAATTTTTGAAATTACATATATATATATATGATAATTTCATTATTTATTTTAATACAAAGTCAACCATTGACATATGCACTTTGGCTGTGCCCAAAATAGGTGGTATGAAATTTCCCAGCTCAGTTATATTTCTAGCCTTTGAATTCCAGTTTCTTGATTGATAAGACCTTTCAATTTGTGCAATTTCTAGGATCATCAAATGGGAATATAGAAAGTTAGCCCTAATTTGGAAGATTTGTGAATCCATAGAATTAGAAGTCAAAAAAGGTGATCAAATCAAGAATTCAAGTGCAGAATTTAGCATTATGTATGATTCATTGATTAACTATTATTATTATTATTATTATTATTATTATTATTATTATTTTTTTTTTTTTTTGGAGTTATAGAAATGGGAAAGTCGAGGTAGCACCTGAGTAACACGTTAAAAAAGGTTGCACCAGCTCTTTTATGTGCTGGCCATTGTCCCTATATAAAGAGCCGATCTATATTGTCAAGAATCAAAGTCTAACCATGTGAGAATCAATACAAAATTAGAATATATATCCAACCCCTCCAAATCACTTACCAAGGATTCAAACTCACGTCGTGTATGCTGCAACGTTTAATCTTAACCACTAGCATAGTAGGTGATTTTACTGCATAGTAGGTTTTGATTAAATTCAATTTATTTCATCGCTCTTACTTCAAAGAAAAAAAATTATGATAAATTACCATGATTAAAAGTTAAAAATTTTGAAAATACTAATTAACTATAGCTCCGCAACGACTAATACCGTTGTTTATGCAAGTGAGCTAAAAATTATGACAAATACTTTTGATATAAATAAAATCATAACGGATGTTGATTAACAATGATAAAAACTTAAGTTTTCACGTTAATTTTATGAGACTATGGTAAATAATATTAATTTACTATGATTTTTAAGCCATCTTTTGACATTAATTGCACAAAAATTTAGTAATCAATTAGTATTGTTTATGATTTTTAATTTTTTTTATCATAATTAATTACAACAAAAAACCCATACTTCTTCCTCACAAATCGAGTTCATTTATTATCTAAATTTTGGAAGTTATGCCAAGTTGGCATTCATTCATCTTGGAGTCTGAAACTTGACCCAATTTTTAAGTAATTTCTGAATGCCCAAAAAGTCATCTATCGACCAACTTAATTACCTCTCATTTTCCATTTCCGACAACCTTTGACCATATCATTATTATTATTATTATAGAAATTACTCGTCAAATACAGTTAATTCATTCTGACGTGAAATTTACATCGCCCTTTCTATCAAAATACGTATTACAATATCAAAATTGATCAAAGATTGACTTTGAAAAGAATTTTAGGCAGTTAAATAGCTTCACTCAGACCAAAATTTACCTTCGATAAAGAAAAATTAAAGGCAATAATTAAAGTTTCAAATGTATATATATGTTGTCTCTAGTCAGTCTTTTACATGACATGTCCGAATCTAATTAATTAATACATTTGATTTATAACTCAAAGATTAGCAAATCAAGTTACCAATATCGATCAATACATGTAAAAATGACAGCAGAATACTACATTAGTACGTTGTTGTACAAACCTAACAGATTTATTACAGTAATATCACGTCAAGATTGAAGAGCAGTTGATGATTGAAATTCATGACGGTCATACGGTCAGGTGACACTAATAGGCCCCATTAGAAGGGAAGTAGATGAAGAGGATTCATGTTTCCCCATTGTTGTCGGAGGAGCTGCTGATGATGAAAGTGTTAGTTCCAATTCAGGTGCTGCATTTGGAGAGTTGGGATTAGGCCAAATGAAGTGTTCACCCCATTCTTGGCCGTTCGATTTCCTGTCCTCCTCAATATCCTCGAATGAATTCAGATCTATACGAACATCTCCTTTCGGGTCTGTCGAAACTGTTTCTGAACCAGCATTGTGATGATCAGAGCCACCAACCTGTTTACATGTTAGGTATAGCCAAGAAAATTTAAGGTAAAAAGACGAGAAAACGTTAAAAATGGCGGAATGTTAGGGCTAAATTTGATCGTTTTTACCATGTCGAAGAGGCTGGAACGGCGTTTCTTCTTGTGAACGCAGGCTTGTCGGAGGAAATACTTCTGTGCATGGCTAGCAACTTGAGTTGGAGTCCTGGTCGTCACGAAGTTTCTTGAAATGCCTCTCCAATCCCCTTTCCCTAGCTTCTCGAGCCCAATTAGGAACGTCCGGTGCTCCTCTTCCGTCCATGGAACTCCTTAAGAATCATAAAAGTATCAAACTAGTCACGTTACAAGAATGATATATATGTACTCTAAAAGAGTGATCAATGAAACACATACACGCGGGGACTAATCCCACTTGGTATTTTGGACATACGACAATTAAAGTACGATTTCGAGATTGCAAGAACCGAATACCGGTTTTCATAAATAGAAGCAATAATTCGACCTGAAAAACAAGATTACATATATATGGTTCCATAATGGGCATACCTTTCTTTCTCTCGGAAGGTCGCGGGCCCAAAGGACCGTCGGACAGATAACCGATGGATGCCTTATCGGGATGTTCGTGGATGGGAACACACGAAGACGACAAGGATGAGGATGGAGACGAAGACAACAGGGGTGGGGCGGAGGATAAGCAGTCCAGGCTGAAACTTTTCTTCATGGGAATTGAAGGGGATGAGGAGATGTCAAGTTGCACACCGAATAGTCTCATCACTGCTCCTCCAGCAGCGTTAGGCCCTCTGCTGAGGAAGTTGCAAGTTCTTGAATTGTGGCCTATGTTCCCACAATGAGAGCACTTCCGACCCATTTTCTTCAACACAACTCGCTAATTACTTTCTCAAACTTCCCAAAAACTAACTTCTTGTACCGACACACCTTGATTACACACCTACATGCAGTACTATGTGTTGTGTGTGTGTGTGAGAGAGAGAGAGAGAGAGATGGATATATTTATGAAATTGTCTGCGCACCAAGTGTAGATGATTGGATGAACCTTTGTTTTGTGCTTGATATTTTTCCAACTTGGATCTTACTAAAGAACCCAATAACTCTCTCTCCTTTCTCTCTCTCTTACATAGATAAATCAGACGAGGATTATAGAGACAATTGACAAATACTTCAAGAATTGTATATATAAACCAGTAATAGTTAGGTATTCATCCTGAAATACACACACAGTCACACACATGATTCTAACATATATGACTAATTTTGATCAGAAAAAACTTTGAAATTTTCAAAATTTCTAGAACCCAATCCATTAATTTCCAAGTCCAATGTATATATATATATATATATATATCTTCACAACATTGGAGGAACGTATTGTTCAACCCAAGACTGCATGAGGTCAGGCATACAAGAATACGCATATATACGTGAATATATATATATATATATATATGTAAGAAGTTAATTTGACTTTGTTTTGCCAAGAATTTGATTGATTAACTGATCCTTGGATTTATATCTTACGCATAAAATCTCTCGAGAAAAAAGACCTCTAATTAAGACAAATTAATCATATTGTTCCATAAACTAATCGACCTTTTTAGTGTTCGATATGTAATTCGAGTGCAAATGTATCTTTTTGTATTGCTTGGCCCTTTTCTTAATAATAATTTTTTACATTAAATTCTATCAAAATGTCATCCCACTCCAACTTGTATTTTGTATTTTTTTTTTTTTGGTGAAATGTAAGTAATCATTCATCCAATAATATTTACAGAGTATTTCGGGCATACCCGGAGAGATACAAAAGGACCCTCACTAAAGTTTAAAAAGCAATTAAATCGTGTGGGAAAAGTGTCAAGAGGAGCCTATACACTATGATCTTGACTGAGATAATAAGCCCCTCCGGATTGGGTTTAGCGCCTTCAAAGATGACTTCATTGCGATGTCTCCAAAGGGTGTGAACCGTGCATGCCAAAGCTAGGTGTCGCGCTTTGTTATGAACGGAGGAGCCGGTTTTCTCCTTCTTTAGCTATTTCACCGCGCTGTGCAGGGTGGACATACATCGGTTAATCGTAAGCCATTGTCGGATATGGGACCAAACATAGTTGCTGAACGGACACTCAAAGAAAAGGTGTTTGGCCGATTCCTTGATGTTGATGCAAAGTGAGCACAAATCCTCCTCATGGAGGAATCTAAGTATGTCCCTTGTAGCTAATCTGCCGCGCAAGCCAAGCCACATAATAAACGAGTACTTCGGTGCAATGAAAGCCTTCCAGATAGATGATTTCCAATGCTGTCTTGTAAGTTTTGGCCTGAAGTACTCATATGCTTTCGACGTTTGGAGGCCCTTAGTGGTAGTCCATCCCGTCATATGTTCAATTGCTGCCGCCGGTGACCCAAAAGCAGTGACTACCCTATTGCGGATATCAGCAAGCCGTTTAAGGAGTGGAGAATCCCCCTTCTTCGATTGCTAGTCCCAAATCGAGGCACATCTAAGGTAGACACCGTTGACCCACTGCACCCACAACGTGTCTGCCTTGCGGTGGATGTTCCATAGGATGCGTGCAAGGAGCGCAACGTTCCAAGATTGAATGTGCCTAATACCGAGACCGTCTTCCTCCTTGGGATGGCATATTTCCTCCCAAGCGACTGGTGCCCTCCTTGAGTTCCATAGAAAATTCCTACAAAGTCGGTGAACCTTCTCAATGACTGCCGGTGGAAGAGGGAAAACTTGGAGCCAAAAGCACTCTACGCCCTGAATAACCGAACGGATAAGTTCCAATCAGCCTACATAAGATAAACTTTTGGATTTCCACTTCGAAATGTAGTTGGCAATTTGATCTACAAGCGGTGAGTAGTTGTTTACTGAAAGCCTTTGTGCCGCTAGTGGAATGCCAAGGTATCGGATTGGCATCTCGCCTCTCGCAATCTCGTCAAGCTCCTCATTCCGGATGCCCGCTGTAAAAATGCATGATTTGGAGGTATCGACGGAAAGGGCAGATGCGTCCCTAAACTCTTGCAGGCATTCCATCAAGACGTGGATAGATGGAAGGTCTCCTCGAGAGAAAAACATCAGGTCGTCGGCAAATAGGAGGTGCGTGATTTTCAACTTTTCACATTTCGGGTGATAGTTGAAGTCTGAGCTGGAAGTCTTCCTCTTGACCAATCTGGAGAAGTATTCTCTGCTAAGAAGGAAGAGGGCCGGCGACATCGAGTCTCCTTGCCTTAGGCCTTTCTTCCCCGGAAAAAACCCGTGGAGGGAACCATTCAAAGACACTGAAAAGGATGAAGTACCAACGCATTCCATAATCCAAGATATAAATCGTTGGGGGAAACCATACCCGTGGAGTACTTGGGAGAGAAATGTCCATGAGACCGAATCAAATGCCTTGCGAAGGTCGATGTTGATAGTACATCGAGGTGAATCCGCTTCCTCGACTATTGCCGTACCATTTCTTGGGCCAGGAAAATGTTGTTTGTGATATTACGGCCGCCAACAAACACAACTTGGCAGCGGTCTATTAAGTGCTACAATGCGAGGGCGAGTCGGTCCGGGATAATTTTCGTGATGGCCTTGTAGATGACGTTGTAGTACGAAATCGGTCGGTAGTCGGTAACAGAGGTGGAATGCTCTGATTTGGGCACGAGAGCAATGATGGTGTGGTTGAGTTGCCGTAGCATCCGTCCACTCCTAAAGAAATCCAAAACGGCCTTGCATACTTGATCACCCACCACGTTCCGTGCTTTCTTGAAAAAGCATGAGGAACATCCATCGGGGCCGGGTGCCTTGTTGTCATTAATATTGAAGATGGCTTCCTTGACCTCCAGTGCTGTGACTTCCCTACAAAGTTCTTCAGTAAGCTCCGAGGAGAGTTTGGGGCCCCAATCGAACACACCGTCATCGATTGGGATGGTGTGAGCCTCGGTGCCCAAAAGTGATGTGTAGTAATCAACGAACTCTTGGGTAATCTCATCGTCAGCACTAATAATAGTCCCGTCAGCTCTAGTGACTACCGTGATGGAGTTTCTAACAGCATTCTGTTTCACCATATCGTGAAAAAATTTGGTGTTTCAGTCCCCCTCTTTGAGGTAATGAATTTTGGCTTTCTGGTAGAAGAAATGTCGTTCGGCCTCGGCAAGGAAAACGGCCTTCCTCCTAAGACCTCCCAAAGACTCCCGAAACATTACATCTCTCGGATTGCTTTCAAGCTGGTTTTGAGCATCTTGCATTGCAAGGTCAGCCTCTTTGGCCCTGGTGGAGATGTGGCTGTAGTGTTGTGTGTTGAAAGCTTTCGGTGCACCTTTGAGTGATTTCAGTCTCTTGCAAAGGCTAAATTATGGCATTCCCTCCCTCCATATTCAAGTTCCATCGTTGTTCAATAGTAGTCAGGAAGTCCGGATGGTCTGCCCACATATTGAAAAAGCGAAATGGTTTTGGCTCAGTGGGTGTATGATAAAAAATAGTGACAATACCCGGGGAGTGGTCTGATAGGCATCCCGGTGGGTTGAACTGGGCGCCGCAATGTAAACCGACCTCGAGCCATTCGTTGTTGTAAAAGACCCGGTCAAGTTTGCACCACACAGGGTTGCTTTCGTTGTTGGAATACCATGTGTAATAGCAACCCGTTGTGGGGACGTCAAGCAGTCTAAGTACTGCACAACAGTCCATGAAATCCTTGAGTTCATACCAAGTTGGGGCTATTGCAAGCTGCTTCTCCTCAGGAGATTTCACACAGTTGAAATCGCCCATAATGAGTCATGGCATGCTTATCGTCTATCCCAATTCTGTAAGCTTCTCCCACATACTCCTTCTATTGACAACAGAGTATAGGCCATAAGTAAACGAGATATAGAAGGAGAGTTGAGAAGACTTATTCGTGGCACGACAGCGGATCACTTACGGCGAGATATCCTCCGGTTGAAGGTCGACAACTGCCGGGTTCCAAACCACAAGGATGCGTCCACCGGCAATGGTGTCAAAGTTGTTGGCTTGTCACCATCCCGGAAATGATCGGCTAAGAAATGTCGGAATTTTTTATGCTGCAAGCTTTGTCTCCAAATGCCCAAGAGGCAAAGCTGGTTATGCTTGATGAGGTGGGCTACCCCATTGTGTTTGAGAGGCCGATTGAAGTTCCTCACGTTCCAGAAACCGATCTTCATGGGAATCGAGGGGGAGACTCCCCTCTTGCCTACTTCGTCGGTTTACTGAATGTCATTGCAGTCTCATTGGTCTGGATCCCCGACATTGCGTGTTGAGTGATCTTCGGGGAATGAATTGATGAGCTATCTGAGTCCGTCGGTAAGGGAACCTCCCTATCTTGAAGTTTGAGCGAATGCGGTACTTTCGTGCTCACTCGTCCCTTATCCACCTCGCTGGCCGTTGGTGTCCCTCCACTGCCGGTTTGGCTGTTGTATCTACAGCTTTGCCCTTGTTCCTCCTTTGGACGATAGTCCACTCAGTGGTCTGTGGTTTCTTTACTTCTGCCTACTTGGCAGGTGCAGTAGCCGGGGCAGGTGCAGTAGCCACGGCCGGTAGATGTGCGCCTTGGCATATCTCCTGCACGAATCTGTGGCAGTCACTGCAAAACTTGGGGGTGAACTCTTATACGACCGGTTGTTTTCGAGTTATGCCGTGTGGCATAACAAACTCCACTTGGTTGACGAGCTTTTTGGAAGCATCAACCTCTACCAGTATTCTGGCATACGATACCCTTTCCATTTTCATCGTAATGGAATCCATGGCAATAGGACTGCCAATCCTAGAACCAATCTTCACGAGCTCATTAGGGTGCCAGCACTCAAGGGGGAGTGATGGGAGGGTGGCCCAAATCGGTGTTAGGCTGATATCGTCCTCTTTAAATTCGAAGCAATCCGGCATGTGCTTAAGAAGTAGGGGACGTCCATAAATGAAGTAGGGTCCACCAAATAATATCCGCTGCCTATCCTCCTCACGGGCAAAATGGAAGATTAACCAACGCTCCGTGCTGTTGGAAACTGGATCCCCAAGATTGGGACAGTGCACGGATCGCCTTTAGTCCTGGGAACTTGCCCGGCAATGTAGCCGACAAGGCAGAAACCCAGTTTCGATCAGACATCAAGCAAATCATTAGGCCCCAAGGTGAGGGGACCATCATCAACCGCAAACTTGGAGAATTTGTTATCGTCAGTGAGCTTATAATTGCTGCTGAATAATCTTGCAAATGAGACAGTTTTTTTGCCGGCATTTACAGCGGTAGTATCTTTTGTCGGTTGTTTATCATCCGGCCGGAAAGCAGTTGCATTCGGGGCATCGTTCTTAGTGATAAAGGAGGGGGAAACCTCCAGATCTGAGATAAAAATACTAAAACCCGAAGGATTAACCTTACCGGAGTTGGTGTTGGCGTCGGCTTGCCGGTCGGCCGGCTAACGGTCAGTTGCAGTTGATTTGACGGCTTTAGCTCCTGCCGACGGCTGGTCAGAGTGCTGGCCAGCAGCGACATCCGCTGCAGGTTTCCTTAGCTTCTTGATTTTGGCCATAGCAGGCAGTGGATGTGAAACTGCTGCACCATATGTGGAAGTGGTGTTGGTGTCAGGTTGTTGTTCGGCCGGCTGTCGGGATGTTACACCTGTTTTGACAGCTGCAGCTTTTGCCGACGGCTAGTCGGAGTGCAGGTCGGCAGCAGCAACCGCAACAGGTTTCCTTAACTTATTGATTTTGGCAATAGCAGGCAGTTAGTGTTAAACGGCTGCAGAATAATGGCAGTAGCAGGGCAGTTATGCAGCACTCAAAATTCGAAATTCAAACCCTCCGGCCACCAGAAATTTAAAATTCAAACCCTCCGACCACCGGATAAAGGCCTGAGAAGATGGTGGGAGGTGCGCAGCGGTAGCAGAATATTGAAAATGCAGTAGCAGGGCAGCTATTGAAGCTGAAATTCAAAAATTCAAAATTCAAAATTAAAATTCTCTGACCACCTGAAATTCAGAGTTTAAACCCTCCGTCCACCAGGAATGATTGTGGCTGGAGAAAGTGGTGGAAGGTGTACAGCGGTAGTAGCAAAAGGCTACAATTTGCAGGAAACTTGCGCCAGAGCAACAAGCAAAAAACCTGCAGCAGAAATAGTTTCTCCGGCAAGACGTCTTCAAAACTCAAAATCGTTCGGTAGAATCGATGAGCAACGAAAGGAGATGCGATTAATCGGTCCAGAATTTGCAGAAATTTGAAGGAGATCCGTAAGAGAGCAAAACAAGGTTTTCGGGCTACAACCAACAATGGAAGCCCCCGCGATGTGCGTTGAAGGTTGATTTGCGTAAAGCTTATGATACGGTGGAATAGGATTTTCTGTTGGCGGTTCTTCGACTTTACAATTTCCCAGACCTTTTTATTGGATGGATACGTGAGTGCGTTACAACCACAACATTTACTATTGCTTTAAACAGAGGCATCCATGGATTCTTTGCGGGGGCTCGAGGGCTAAGGCAAGGGGACCCCATGTCTCTTTATTTGTTTGTACTGGTTATGGAAACTCTTGGCCTCATGATCCAACAGAAAATTGATGTCCATGGCAGATTTCTTTATCATTGGCGATGTGAAGAAACAAGGCTCTTTCAACTATCTTTTGCGGATGATTTGTTACTATTTTGTCAAGCAGATGAGACATCTATACGGATATTTAAAGAGGGATTGGATGATTTTTCTTCCTTATCTGGTATTCATACTAATGCTGCTAAAAGCCAAGCTTTATTCTCTAAAGCCGCTCAACCGTTTAAAAATACAATTATTAGCATCCTCGGTTTTCAGGAGGGACCATTGCCAGTCAATACCTTGGACTTCCACTTATTGCCTCGCAGCTCTCCATCCATGATTGCCCATCCTTTGCTTATTAAGATTGATAAGAGATTGCAGGGATGGGCTTCGATCCGACTATCATTCGCAGCTAGAATTCAACTCATTAAATCAGTTCTCATGTCACTGCAAATTTATTGGGCTATGGCATTTATTTTGCCAAAAGGAGTTATTAAGGAGATAGAGAAACGGTTCCGCCAGTTCCTGTGGAAAGGTGAATCAAGCTTAGGGTACCCAAAAGTTTCTTGGAATCAAGTGTGTCGCCCATTAGAAGAAGGTGGACAGGGAATCATGGATGTAGGAGCCCTCAATCCAACGCTTATGAGTAGACATATCTGGCGGATTGTTAGTAAATCTCCCAGTTCTATATGGGTAACATGGATTTGCACTATGAGACTTCAAGGCAAATCTAGTTGGATAGTTGAGGCCAATTCTGGGTCATGGGGTTGGCGCAAATTACTTGGACTCCGACAAACCCTACAGCCCCATATCCATTATAAGATCGATAATGGGGAATTAGTATATATTTGGCAGGATCCTTGGTATCCTATGGGATCTTATTGACTATATTTCCACACGGCCCCTATCACACCCACACACGGGCGGACATGCTCCTGAGAGAGGTTATACACAATGGCATATGGCATTGGCCACAATTTCTTACTTCTACACACACACGGGGGGACGTTATTATGTTGAACATCATTCATAATTTGCCTCCTATACAGGGCACTAACGACTCGATCACTCTGAGAGGAGGCCCCTACACCAATAGGAGAGTGTATGACATTTTTCGTTCTTCAGGCCCAAAGGTAGATTGGTATTCACTACTTATGGGCCCATTCAAAATTCCACGGAATTCGTTTATCTTATGGCCAGCTCTACAGAAACGACTCTCTACCATGGATCGTACGTGGTTACAGCAACTTAATAGTGATTGTGTTCTCTGTTCGTTGGATACATTGGAGACTCACCAACACTTGCTATTTTCTTGCCATTATTCAAAGCAGTGTATTCGAATCTTATACAGGAAGGTCCGATTTTCATGGACAAACAGAGGATGGATGATTGATGGGATGGTTGTTGCGCGAAAGTGGCGGGGAAAGCACGTGGTTAACGCCTCCTATCGAAATCTTTTAGCATCTCTAGTATATCACATTTGGCAGGAGCCCAACAGGAGGAAATTTCAGCAATTGGATCGTGAACCGTCGGCATTAGCCAATATTATTCTAGACGAAATTAGATTGCGTATACTTAGTGAAGAATTGCCGAATACAATTAGCACGATAGCCTTGTATAGATTATGAAAAATTCCATGGCACTCAACATCAGCCATATGACTGTACATTATGATTTTTTTTAATGCAATTTACCTTTACCGAAAAAAAAAAGGTTGAGGCACTCGAGAGAGAAAACTTTCTAAAGAGAGAAACACTCGTGACCTCACTGAGAGCTCTTTCTTAACTATTTTGTATTTGATTACTCATTATGCGTATTACATAGCTTTTTACTTTCTTTGTTTATAGTAAAAATGAGGTTGTTTTTTATTAATTCAGCTAAATATGCTATTGCATAATCAATGGTGAATCTAAATATCATAATTATTTGTAACCTTCTTTTTTTAAAAAAATGAATTCTTCCATGATCAATTACTACTAGAATAAATATAATTTTTACTATTATTATAGTCAAAAGAAAAAATTCATAGCAAATATAAATTAACTACAGCTTCATAACGACCATCAGTTATTATTTCTGCATGTGAGGCCAAAATATTAGCATAACTAACTAAAATCATAACAAATATCTTGGTCATAGTAAAAATAATGGCAAATATTGATTACTTGTGATAAAAATTTAAGTTTTTATTTTTATTTAACTGTAGTTAATAATTTAATTTATTATGATTTTTTAGTTAGATTATTTTTATTTATATTATAGCGAAAAATCAAAATTTTCTTTTTTATAGTTAATGCAATAGTGATGTCAAACTGGCTTTGTTTATTATAAAAGAAAGGCTTAAAGATAATTTTTGTCCCCTAATTTCAAGTCATTCTCGTTTTAGTCTCCTAAGTTACTAGGGTTCCATTTTGGTCCCTACAACTGAAAAAATTCTCAATTTTGGTACAAATTTGGTCGGAAAGTTGAGTCACTCGCCGAAAAAAGTCACATTGCAGGCATGTGACTTTTTAAATTGGGGCTTGCATTGTGATTGGTTGAAAAAGATGTGGTGAAGACATGGCCTGAAGTTAGGGGACTAAATATTGCAGGCATGTGACTTTTTAAATTGGGGCTTGCATTGTGATTGGTTGAAAAAGATGTGGTGAAGACATGGCCTGAAGTTAGGGGACTAAAACGAGAATGGCTTGAAGTTAAGAAACGAAAATTGCCTTTAAGCCTTTTAGGATGGCCAATCACAATGCAAGCCCCAATTTAAAAAGTCACATGCCTAGCATATGACTTTTTCCGGCGAGTGACTCAACTTTCCAATTAAATTTGTACCAAAATTGAGATTTTTTTAGTTTTTCGGAATCAAAATGGAACCCTAGTAACTTAAGGAACTAAAACGAGAATGTCCTGAAATTAGGGAACAAAAATTACCTTTAATCCTAAAAGAAATGCAACGGAAACATATCATAATTAGGGGAAAGGTTTATTAACTTACCAAAAGAACTAATATATATTACAAGCATGTCTATATATATATATATACGAACACTAAGAAAATTATATAATTTAACTTACCAAAAAAAGGACAGTGAGAATCATCTCATATAATTGGATGCATGTATTGTTGCGTTCGAAAATATATAATAAAAAAGAGATATGCTGTCTGAAAGTTTTGGGATTTTTTTATAATTTAAAAAGAATATGGACAAGATAAAATAGAAAAAAACAAAACTTCACTTCTCAAATGAATTGAAACGTCTTCTTTCTTCCTCTTTTCTTTCTCTCTCTTTTCTATTGTTTTCAGCTTCTCTCTTTCATTCCGCTTTTATTTGTGGATATGAAGTTATTGAAGAATTTCGAGATGGTCCTACTGATTTAATTAATTTGGATTTGAATTTTTTAATTGTGTATTTTAGTTGAAGATGAATAGTTATTTACTTTTTAAAATGATATGATTATGCATATTTTGAAACCATGTAATTTGGTTGAGAACTTACATATAAGAAAAGATACCTTATGGTTCATCTTATTGTTGAATTTCAATATTTTCTTCATGGTGTTATATATTTCGGTATTTTTCATATAATATATTTTAGTTCTATGATAATATATACACATATATAAAAAAAATAAAATTTATATTATGTGTAACTGTATCGTATTCTAACTTTTTTAAATTTTCATACCACTGTGTCTGTGCCATAAGAGTAAAGGTGTTTGCTATAACTTGTACTTCATGTGTTGTTATGAAGGAGAAATGATGAACAAAATTGCTGAGATGGTATAGAAATAGAAGCGAGCATTGAAACTTTTTTAGCAGAAAATCGATGTCTTGCACCGCTCAAAATCCACTGCATATGTCGAGGTATAATCTCATTGCTTTATCAGTGGTGGTGTAAGGGAAAAAAAACATCATATTCAAGAATCGAAGTGTCGGTACCAAGAGCTTGTCTTAAAACACGTTTAAATGTACGTTTAAATATGAATGTTCAGAGTATGAGCTCAGAAACAATCAATAACTCTGTGTTTACATTTGACTATGGTACTTACAACTTAACATATACATAAGAAATACTACCAGACTTGAATCTTGATGCAGCAGAGGCAATCTCAGTCGATGCCCATCAAGGTCTCACTATAAGCTAACATAATATTCACAACAATGATCATAGAAAGTAACGAGAACGCTCGAGTATGACCACTTCTTTCTCGATGTCATTCTCTTGATCCGACAAGTCTGCCCTCTTCATGGTTTTGTCCAAACCAACAAAGAATGCAAACAATGGATGCATCTCCATCGTGAATAATGCGTAAGCTTGCATTTCAAAGCATACCAAGCAGAACCCATCAAGACGTGAGCGCCCAGTTCCAGTTCACCAGAGAGGGCGGTGTCTTACAAGAAACCAATAGGCATTTCACAAGTGCTTGCTCGACAAAGTTAATCATCTACCACCTCGTCTTCTTCTGCATAAGCAAAAGTTCTTCAGCCCAGAAATTCAATGAGTTCATCGTGGAGCATCACTATTTTGAAGGTGGATTGGACTGATGTTATAGGCAATATTTTCAGATGATGCTAAGTTAAAACAACAAGTTCTTAAGTAACAACTCTATTGTGTAATCCAAAATTCGATAGTACTTGATCTTTACAGTCATCAAATGAGAAATGTGCTTGTGACAGAAGGCAACAGAGTAGATGATATTGCCCTAAATGGAATTGGGAAAAGGAACACTATTATCCCGTTATAATTTACGTATAATCAAGGTGATCCAAATGCCCCTTGGCGTTCTAACAAGAAACATCAGTTAAATGGGGAAAAAACTGTCTGTCATAATTCCTTGGACAACAACAAACGCGAAAGTTTGTTCTAGTGCTGCCCAACAAGTTTAGCAATAAACTTAATCATAGTAGTAATTATCATGCTCAGCCAAGTTATATGATTGTTTTCAAGCAATGAAGGTACTATAGTAATCACAACAATAGGAACTATTTCATTGATTGCGTTAGTTAATCCCTACATCAAATTAATTATATGCACACTTGATAAACACGACAATAAAGAAAGAAATAAAGCCAAGAAATGTATACTTTGTCTATCCATCTAAATAACATACATATTTTCATGATAAAATCCTTCAAACGTTATAGCAAAATAGTCAAACAAAAAAGCACCCGTGAAAACACCAACTATATAAAATAACAAATTCCCGCCTCCTATAATATAATCATTAGCAATAAGAGGCAAAATGATCATTTAATGAACTTACTAATTGACTATTTCTTTTAAACCAAGAGCAAAATGGAAATTCCACCACCTTCGTTTGGATTTTTGTAAACAGAAAATTATTAAAGGGATACAGATGCAATTTCTAAAGTTCGAGGGGGCAAAGTGTAATTATGCTATTTCAATGGTGTCAGAATGTAATTAACCCTACCCTAAATTAAACGTTAAAAGAATGCAGCAATAGTAATCACTCATGCAGCAATTCCTACTCCAGTGAATACTGGGTTCTTCAAAAGCTACAAAAAGGTTTCCAAGTTCCAGTTCATGTAATCTCCACAACTAAAAATTTCCTCCTACCATCGACAAAAAAAAAAATCAAGAGGCTGAGTTCATGGATACAAAGAAAAATTATTTATTAAAAGCAGCAGTACCTTGTTAACAGAAAATTTAAAAAACTTCAAGTGCAGAGGATTAAAGAACTCAGTGTTAGGAAAGCAAATTATCACATACAAAATTACCATTCTACTGAACTGGAGGAGCCAGACATAGCAAGATGCTAATCACGTAAGTGTTTTGACATCGTACTGACTGAAGTTTCCTGCAGTAAAAGACAAAAGTCTAATTTGAAATCTTATAATGCAAATGAAAACAGTAAACATTAGAAAGTCTTCAATATACAAACTACATTGCGCAAGCCATCCCTTAGTTGAAAACAGCCTTCCAAGGGCGATACCCTGAAACTAAACTGACCCTGCAACTGCAAATTACAGTTCCGGGAAAACAGTGGTCATACATAATAATTCAGTAGGTTTAAGCAAGGATCTATGTGGACTATATACCAGTCCCTGCAGATTCTGTTGGGTGGTATGATGGTTCACACGTGCTGAAACTGCATTCATATTACCCTAAAATGGAAAAGAAAAGACAGTTGCCTGAAAAAGTTTAGCTTCCATAAATGGCACATGAGAACCAGGATATTACATACTATGGTTCATTTTATGGTAAAAGCTTGAAGATAACAAAGTTCAAAGTGATAGGAATCACTATACCAGAACACCCTGCATAAGTGGTTGATCACTGTAGTAATCTTGCAGAGAAGAGATAGAATTCAAATTCCCCTGCCGACATACAACATTGAAAAGAATCACTTTGATTACAAGTACAAGAATCCTCTCAACTAATATGCCTAAAAGTAAAAGCCAGAGAGCACAGTACCAGAGCTTGACTGCCCTGCTGTACACCATAATAGCCATTGATTACAGGGATTCTGGTGCCTAATTCCTAAAAATTATAAGATTCGACGTGGTTCATGGCACAAAAAGTAAGTTTTTCTTAAACCAATCAGAGAAAGTATACATTTGACATACCATCCCTTGCAAGTCCTGTGGAGAAATGAAAGAGTCATGAAGGCTGAGTGATCTTTGGTTCAACTGCTCCTATGAATAGAGTTACATAAAAATATAGTTCTGCATGTCCTCTATATATTAAAACAAATTAGAATTTCAAATGGAACAAACCACATCCTGGCTGCTGTCCTGAATTCTAATGGATAATGATTCAGCCTCAGCTTGCACCTACAATAGGAAATGACTAATAATTATGACAGGAGACTGCCTCATTGAAGTTTTACTTCAGATGCTGCAGCAGCATCTATAGAAAATTAAAGCAAACACTGACCTTTCGCTTCTTTGGAACTTTCTTTGTTTTTAATGCCTTCATGATGCTGTTATCCTCTTTCTGTCCAACATTTGAAAGAACTTGAGAAGCAGTCTTGTTAGTCTCTAGGACACACTTCATTGAATTGTTCATGACCGCACAACGCTCCAAAGCTTCTTCTAGAGCATGAGATGCAACCTGGTAAGCTTCCCCTGATAAAGAGCCTTCTTCACCCAGTCTAATAGCAAGTTTACAAAGATCATTGAGGCGCTGGACCCTAAAGATTATATTTGTTGATGCTAGACAAGTTGTATCTCTGATTTTTGCTTTTCGTGTCCATCGCTTGAGAATATATTTAGATGGGACAGTGGAAATGCCTAATAGTTGGAGAACTGATAAAGCATGTCTACACAGAAATCCGCTATACTCAAACAAATGGCATAAACAACATACGTCAGATTTTCCTTTATTCCATGATACAGTGAAGCTCTGCTTCATTTCAAGATCATCCACCCTAAATGTTATGGTTCTCTCATCTTCACCTTCCTTTCCAACAGTACAAGCAACTATTCCTGAAACTTCAGCTTGAAACTTGGTATATATTGTATAAGTGTAAAGCTTAGACATTTGCTTCTCGAAAGGTGAATGAGAAATCAATGTCGGCTGAGCATGCTGAGCTTCAATCTCTGCTTTACGTTCTTCTTCACAGCTTTCATGCAAAAATAGTTTATATTGATCAATGAACTCCTCAACTGTAGTTTCCTTCTGCAAGTACTTGTCAAAGAAAGAGGCCACGCTTTGGGATCGCTCAACTGTACAAAATCCACCAAGGAACACATCCCTCATGTAAGTAGGCATCCATTTTCTACGATCTTCATACAAAGATTGAATCCACTTATCATCTCCGAGATCAAATTTACTGACCATTTTCTGCCACCTCTTTTCAAATTCTTCATCTGTCATGGATCGGTAAGTGCATTTTTTAAGTTTTGCCAAAAAAACTTCAACTCCACTCAATTTATGACTTAAATTTGGAATAACCCCCCCAAACACATGCCAAGGGCAAAAATAATGGGAAGCATCAGGAAAAACTTCAAGTGTGGCTTCTGTTAGTGACTTGTCATTGTCGGTTATAACCACTTTGGGACTACAGCCACCAACTGCTCTAAGCCAAGAGCGCATCAACCAAACAAGAGTAGACTGCGTTTCTTCCCCAATCACGGCACATCCAAGCAAAATGAATTGAAAATGATGATTCACCCCAATAACAGGTACAAAAGGAATGTTATACTCGCTTCTTATGTAATGAGTATCAAAGAAGACCACATCACTAAAAGGTACATAATCATGCCTACCTTTGAGATCAACCCAAAATACATTTCTCATACATCCTTCTTTGTCAAAATCAGTTACATAGTAGAAACCTGGAGCCTCAGCTTGCATGTGCATGAAATAATCAAGCAATAACTGGACAGCTTTCTCATCTAACACCAACTGCAGGCCTTTCTTTTGGCAGAGAGCATTAGGATTTGTATTCTTCCTTCCCCTTACTGCATTATAGAAGTCATCAGGACTGATTTCATGATTATGCTCCTCCACGAAACTGTATATAAACCACTTCCCCTCCGGCCTTTTCTTGATATGCATGCTTGCTTTGCAGTCCGTCTTGGGACACGACCTTGTACTAATACTCGTGCTAGACTGGCGCTTGCTCCCGAATCTAGAACATGCAATTTTTATATCAATGAACTTGCCAGATTTCTTTGATCTTCGACTGGCTTTTATCGTGATGCCAAATCCAACTGACCGTGCGTACTCCCTATAGAAAGAATAGGCGTCCTCCTTCGTCTCGAATTCCATACCATTTTGAGGCATGTAACCACTTATCCCACTCTTATTACCGTCAAACACATTCACATTAACTCCATCTCCACCTCCCACAATAACATTATCAGCCACATTCCCTTCATTATCATTATTATCATCATCATCATTATCATGATGTAACTCGCCTGTGCTTAACTTCCCGTCCTTCCCCGAAGGCAATTTAAGATCAATCTCCATAGAGCAGACATACAATCAAAACTCTAGCACAAATATCTTTCTTTCAAAAGGGTACCTGATAAAACTGGAGCAACTAACTTCCACTGAACTTGGACAAAAATTGCATATAGGGTTTCACAAGAAAATTCAAGAATTCTTTAGATTATAGCCAGCAAAATAACTAAACTTCGTTCCAAACCAAAAAACATTAACCATAAGCTTCTAAGCTCTAAATTAATTGCAAACAAACAATTTGACGCAATCAAGAACACACAGAATCAGAATTACGTTCAGTTGCAAACCCGTCTACAAAGACGAACAGAAGCGTAAAACGGCACCTACAGTTATTCGGATTTTGCCTTGTCCACTCGGCTGCGGACTGGTGTTTTAGTTCAGTGACCTGATTCTGTTCGGGTTAAATAAAATTTACCTGCATTAATAGAAAAGTGCGAAAAAAACTCCAATAAATAAAACAAAGTGCAATTTGCCCAATTCACAAAAAGGTAAATTGTATCAGTTTTTAACTTACAAGAAAGTAAATTACACTTCTTTTTTTTTCCTTTTTTAACGGAGACTTTTCTTTATTTTTTCACAAGAATTTTTTTACACTTTTTCGTTAACATAACAAGAAGATTGAATTTAATCGGTTCGGTTTAAAGTGAAAATGAGTTTTTTCTTTTTTTAGATAAAATTGCAATTTGGTGCCACAATTTACGAATTTTTGAAATTGTGGCACTATAATTTTAAAAATAATATGAAAAGTGCGGCCGGAAATTCGGGGCAAAAACAGTATATATTGCTGTCTTGGAAGAAAATGGGAGTTTTCAACGTTATTTTTAAGCTCCTCCCCCTTATTTTCACCATTCTTTCTTCTCATTTTTTGCTTCTTTTGTGATATTGAAGCTTATCTCCATTTTTTCATCTTTACCTAAATTAAAAAAAAAAATACTCAAAACTTATATGAAAAGGTTATCTTAGCAATATATTGAGTTAATAATTAAAAAAGTATATATATGTATATCATATAAAAAATGGTAAAGAATCGAATGAGAATAGTGGCAAAAATATTTTCGATGAGAAAATATAAATAAATATGTTTTTACCTTTGTCATTAACCTCAAAACTCGAAATGAGAATAAAACCCGAAAAAGCCTACTTTTTAAATTATTTGAAGAAGCAAAAGACTACTTAAATGTTAATTTTGGGAATTATGTTGGAGGCCATTCACTCAATTTCAATATAAGGATGACCAATAGGTTCTATTTGGAACACATTTGTCAAAACTTGAGATATCACCAACAAACGTTCAAGACCCAACGAGCTGAATTTGATAGACCCCATTTACGATTTTCAAAACGTTAAAAAATATATTTTGCTAAAATTTATAGTATTTTTTGCTACTATGACTTTATAAATATAAAAACAATAATAACAACGAAAGAGTCTTTATAATTACGATAAATTTTAAAAAAAAAATACTCTAAAATTTATGAGTAGCATTGTAAGGTTAAAAACTAAAATAATCCTAGGACTAGATGAATAATGAATTATGAAATATTAACCAATTAAATCTCAAATACTTACAATCCACACCACAACAACAGAAGATTTTTTTCTAAAGAAAATATATAAGATTTGCTCTCTCATTCACTTCACTTGCAAACATAAAGCCTACCCTATGAAAACTTTCAGATGAAGATCCAACAGAGGACAGATCTATTCTACATTTACAACATTAAACATCTACCCAGAATTGCTAATAACTAAATACTGCTCAAACTCATTTCTCGCAGCAGCCAATATCAACATGTGAAAAATCTCAATCATCTGGATTGTTGAGTAGCTGCTACAGTTAAGATTCAATTGAACAAGACTGCCACCTACAAAGAATTTCAATTCTGAATTCTCATGCAAAACTCCAATCACAATTGCTGCAGGAGATCCGCGGCAGGAACCAGGGCAATGTCGGTCCCAAGTTCCAAAAGAAATGGTACTGCAGACGCATGTCCATGCAAAATGAAGAATGCAAATCGCTACTTGCGTTGCTTAAACAAAATGAGTTTAGATAAACTGGAACTTCAAGAGCATTTATATTCACAGGTGGACTTCTGAAAGACGACAAGAAATCACCTAGCATTTAATATCAAGATCCAGCCCAGGACCTAAATTTGCAAATTCCACGACGTTCCTCTTCAAAGGAGTCTCGAATGGATTGTACCAAGAAACAGACAGCTGGAACTTGACTCAACTTCTCATCCTTCTGCTGAAAAATTCATTTTAAGGGAATAATGCAGGGAGTTAATTTCCAGGGGCTAAGAAATAGAAGACTTTTTTGGTGTTGATAAAATACCAATTCAGTCAGACGGTCTTCAATGCTCTGGAAGTTTCCATCAGCAGGCATAAATATTTTTCTATAAGCTGCTCTGAGGCTCTTTACCTGGTGTAGAGCAGGTAATGTCAGTCATTAGATCAGAAACTAAAAACAATCAACATGCTGTTAGATTTAACAGTATGATAAAAACAAAAAAAGCCTTTTGGTTGAGACAGAAAAGTAAGACGTTAATAGTATTTATTTTATTTTCTCAATTGCACCAAGAAGCCAATTAAAACACACACTAACACACAAAGTAGCATCACTTTGTCCAGCTCATTCTTTGCTTTGGGGTATCCACCTCAATATAAACATGTTTTCTGTGCTTTATTTCCTATCTCCTACTGATAGTTCTTAGTCTACTGCTTCTCAACATGCATCATCATCGTGAATAAGACATTCATGCCAGTCTCCACATTGATCAACCAGGAATCACAAGCTCATTCTTTGCTTTGGGGTATCCACCTCAATATAAACATGTTTTCTGTGCTTTATTTCCTATCTCCTACTGATAGTTCTTAGTCTACTGCTTCTCAACATGCATCATCATCGTGAATAAGACATTCATGCCAGTCTCCACATTGATCAACCAGGAATCACAAGCCGGTCATAAACCATAACAAAACATAGAAAAGTCATTGGACCTCTGTAGAAGTAGGGTAGAAGATTCTCGGTATAGATCAGTGTAATACCGAAGATGAAATAAAAAGTATTGTGGCAAAACAAAGTGCCTCCAAGCTTCTATAGCCTCAAGCAACAACAGTGTTCCACGTAGAGCAGAATTTCACAGAAGACACAAGTGGTCAAGAGCAGGTTAAAAGTTTGAGAAACCATCAGTACACTGATGGAAACTGCAGTGGAAGAATAATTGGACCATGTTATCTATTCAGAGCACAAACAGAAAAATAAACCAACCTCCATAACTGAAAACCCACGACGCCTTAGGCCTTCTAGATTTAATCCACGTAGTTCAGCTCGTTCACCAGAGACCATGGTGTACTTCGGTACATCTTGTGAAACCTTCAAGGTACGTGAGTACAAGCTCAGATAGAATGTATACTCGTCATTAACATGTACACCATCGTAAACTAGAAGTAATTCTTGTAAGTATTTATCAGGAGAAGTCAAATAGATAACCATGCAATTTTCTTGACTCTCAAAGTTTCTATATTTTTCGAACTCTTGAAAGTGACTATTGTATAACAATAAGAATAGCATGACTATAAATGTGAACATTGTGAAGGACATCAAAGGACATTTAAGTGCAACCTGGAAAGACAGAATATCTCCAGGAAGCCAAAGATAAATTTCAAACTTCTCAATTACTCTGCAGCACATTAGCTTAGGAGCAGATTGTAGTGAGATGGGTGAAAATGGGTATCAAGGGCAGCAGACAAGATTTATCAAAATTTGTGCCCAAGCGAAGATATAACATTTGGTCCCAGCATTGAAAGGAAAAAAAAGGTAATAGGATGCAAATGGGTATTCTCAGTTAAACAAACCAGATTCATCCAGTAATAGATACAAAGTGAGGCTTGTAGCTAAGGTATATGAATATACAAAACATATGGTGTAGACTACCAGGTAACCTTCTCTGAAGTTGCCAAATTAAATACTGTTAGAATCTTGTTCTCTCACAACAAACTTCAACTGGTAGTTACACCAGTTTGGCGTGAAGAATAGCTGCCTCATGGTGATCTCGAGAAGGAGTGATAGGCATCGTATGGACTAGAACAATCACCTTGGACACGGTTTACTTGATTTGGTTTAGCTAAGAAAAACTACAGCCACAAGCAGAGCAACTTGGATCATACTTTATTCCTAAACTACATCTAGGAGAAGGTACAGTTCCAATAATCAACTACATAATTATTACAGAGGAGGATTTAGAAGAAATATCTAGACCCCAAGAGCAATTGGCAACTAAATTTTAGATGAGGAACCTATTTTGTTGTAAGAGGCAGTCATTCATACTTATCACAACCTATCCTCATACTAACATGTCAAGGTGGACAGGCAAATAATTAATTACTCTCTGTCAAATCTGAAGACCAACTAGCAGATGTACTCACAAGTGTTGTTTCTAGCAAACCTTACAGCTCAGTTGACAATTGGGCATTTGTTGCATGTATGCATTACCTGACAGGAATTATTGGTGTAAAAATTGTTAATTAGAAAATCAATTATAGGAGCAGCGTGTCTCAAGATCCCTTCTTTCTACGATCAAAACCCAATACTGGCCTTAGACAATGCATTGTCATAGTATAGTACATTCTCTTTGTGGTCATTATAATCAATATTGCACACAAAATATATGAAAACTTGAGTACTTTACCGGAAGATTCAAATAATACATATAGCTTAGTTTACTCTGTTTCAATAGTACGAATAGTGGCAAATGCTACTTCTAATGGGAGAAAAAAGATAACAAAAGACAAGGGAATGAAAGATGGTGGAGGGAACAAAATGAAAAATGAGGAGACGTAAGTGATGGACATGAAAGGAATAACCAAAAGGAGACATAAAATGAAGAAAAGAAGATTAGGAAAAAGAAGTGCTCAAACATGGGACACTGAAGGAATAGCTGAAGTACTGAATATTGTGATTTCTGAGCTTTGATTCAAATTGCTTTGTCCTTTTTTTGCTTTAAATTGATGACAAGCATAAAATACACGCAGGTAGAATGGTAATTATGGTTTATGATACAATTTAAATAACAAACCATATTAGAACAACATATTAATATTTTTTATTTATTTTAGTTTAATATATGCTCTAAGATGTTCTTGCTATCAAATTGTTTTAATTATGCTGCTCTCACTCTTGTTCTTGCCCCTGTAAACCTGTTAGACGTACGTGAACAAGCCCAAAGCCTGCGTGCCCCTCCGCTATCATTTCCCAGAATCTCAAACTGTCGCCCGCCCCGTAACAGCCTCCATTCCCCATGCCCACACCACCCCCGAACAACCCCACTCTGCTCCCCAAATACAGACAACCTCAGCATTAGTAGTTGGAGATTATGGATTCTATCAGGTTGTTGGGGTTCCTTAATTTCATAATTTGAAACTTGAGTTCTGCTATTAAATATGTTGAATTGAAGGTATCGTGGTGAGTTTCTTGAGTTTGACAGTGGCTATGAGGTGGTGGACAGGATGGAGATAGTGATGCCGTGAGAGATGTTTGAATATAGTCAGCCGTGGTCATTTTTCCTATTTTGAGTCATCTTGCTCTAAGTAAAAGCCAGTTTGCAAAGGTATATAACAAAATGGACTAAACTTGTCATTTGCAGGAACCGTCGGTTCTGTCTAATGGCTGTTAACTCGGAAACAGGTTGGAGCAATGATGCTCCAAGGGAGATCCTGTTAATTTGGCTATACCCTCGGGGGAAGGTGGATGTAGTCAAACCTTTACGCTTGGTCACCAGTTCCCTTATGTTTCAAATAAAAAAGAGAGAGAAAGACACAGCAAAAAAAAAAAAACAAGATGAGGTAAAACCCTTACCACTGAGCCACCACCAATGAAAGAAAACGAACCAATATGACAAAACTGATGTATGACAGTCGCCCCTGCTGTATGAGTAAAGTCCTGCAAGTAAATCAATAGACCACCTCGTCATTCTGTGAATGAGATAATACCATCTAAAAGTGTACCAGTTAAAGGAGAAAGAATACAGGAAAAGAAATTATAACTCACCTCCACAATAACATGGCCGGCCAATAAAGTATTGTTTGCAAAAATGTTGTTGTTACCCACTTTGCAGTCATGAGCGATGTGACAAGATCCCATAATAAGATTGTTATCACCAATTATCTGTTGAAGAGATTTTTATAAGACATAGATACATCCACTGCAACAACACTTCAGATTTTGAGGAAATGTACAAGAATGAGCATAAAGTTTTGTTACAGACCGTTCTTTCATTTGGCAGTGAAGATCGATGAATGGATGTATATTCTCTAAGTTCATTGTTGTCACCAATCTGAAGGAAACATTCACTCCCTGCCTAAGATAATCAAGTGAACCACTTCAAAGATGACTCCATTTCAAGATAGCCATGATTAAGTTAACATATGATGACTGATGCAGAATATTGTATATGTAATTTGGCAACGAATGGCATATATCACAGCAAAGACATGTATATCCTGACAAGGAATATATTGATCCTGGAAAGTACAACAAAAACACTTGCGTATGCTGAAAATGTTTCCACAAACAAGATTAATCAGAAGAAATATTGTTTCTAATGCAAAAAACTTTAATAAAACCCCAACCAAAGGAAAAATATGGCTTCAACAACTAGAACAAGAAAAGTACAAGAAAAGAAGAATGACATCTATATTCCCAACAGATAATTTACCAGAAAGAAAAAACATTAGTAAGAACAAAATCAACTATTCAATTTCATGCTAAGAAACCAGCCTCTCAAGAACAAGGTCAACCACCTTACATTTCAATGGAAATAAAAAGGAAAATGTAAGGACACTTAAGAAACAAAAATCCAAGCAAAATTTTTTACCATCCAACAACATGCGTATGCCATTTAATAGGTACCAGAACAACTAAAATCTCATGCCGTCCCAGAAATTATCTCTACACTCCAAGAGAATTCCTTTGGTGAAACCTGCCATGGCAGCCCGGACCCAAGGCTTTCTGGCCATGGAAATGGTGAGAATCACTGGAGTCGTCCAGCCCAACCTCCCATGGGCCATCCGCCATAGGCCAGTATTATATAAGTTGTCTCAGTTTCAGAGAGACAAAATACAGAGATTCTTGTTCATACTCGCATGTTCTCAAGGAGCACCAAAAACATTCCTCAATCTCAAGGAAAAAAATTTCTTGCAATCATTACCCCCTTTTACACTTTCATAATTTTTTCACATAGAACCCTTCATGGGTGATCAACAAGTTTTTTTCTCTGTGATTGAAAAGGTCTGTTGTGGTTGCTTCAATTGATCCTCCTATGTATGTGATTGCTTAGTTGAAACTTGAAGATGATTTGCTACAAATAAAGCCTCCAGCATATGTGGATAGTTCCAACTAAATTTACATCATCACCTGGTTTTAGTCCAGATAATAAAGCATCTTTTCTTCTATTGGGTCAGGTTACCTAAGTTATCTTACCATTTCTCTTCTAGACCTGCTTTGATTACAAGTTTGCATGCTTTTAGGTTTTCCATTGGAGGAGATAGATGAGCTTACTGCCAAGGTTCCCCATGTGTTGCATAGATTGTGTTATACTTGGTGTAAGGAAGCTTAAATTATTTCGAGGTTGGATCAGATGAAAGAATGTTTTATGCCAAAAAGTGATTTGTGGAAATCCTGCAGTACAACGCTCATCTCGTAATCACTTGATGTATTTTGTTTGATCACAAACTTTAGTTTAAAGGATTCAGGATCTAGCTTTAGAGATACAGGAGGGAACAAAGATAAAGATACTTCCTACGTCTCGTCTCAAGCTCAATCACAAGTGGCTGCATAAAAGATGCCAACTAGTCATCCACATCCAGTAAACCTGTTAACTAAGGACAAATTCATAAATCTTGTGATAGGGTGTATAATAAGTCTAACAATGTGTTGTTCATAAACATCGCAATCAAAACATCACTTTCAGCAATCTGGTTAGGAGGCCTTAATTAAGTGGTTGAACTCTCTATCAAGGTTCCTGCTGGTTCGACTAATTATAATTTGCATGCAGAATTTAGGATCAGAAAAGGAAAGGTTGAACGCTCTATCAGGGTTCCTGCTGGTTCGACTAATTCAATTTGAATGCAGAATTCAGGATCAGAAAAGGAAATTGTTAACTGAGACAAGGTATATAATACTATTACTGGGATCAGCATACTATAGAGTATAGACAACATCAGACACCCAAGAGGGCTCCAGCAGCTGATGCAAGGTCATATTTAACTTTCAATTTGAATGGTGATGCGAGTACTCTATCAAGCACTAAGAATCTTATTAACACAGTAGCAGCCCAAGGAGTAGATGACCATATGAAAGCGATTCTCTTTGTTTAGTGGCTGACATTAACACGGATAAAGCAATTTCCCTTCAAAATACATATGGTCCTCACATTAAGGAATTAGCTAACTCAAAGAATGAAATCTGCAGCGGAAGATGCAAAGCCTGGCAAGGATTTACACCACCTCAAACAATAACTTCGAGGAGACGTTTTGCAACTAGGGATTCATCCAGTAATGAAAAAGATGCACAATGCATGCAGTTCCGCAATGAAATATGTATGGACAAAGATCTTCTGGTTCTAAAGTGCAAGACAAGCAAGTGGAATTGTGCTGCCAGCAATTTTCTCTGATCCAAAGACATCTAGGCAGAAGGTGGATCATGGATTTTGAGGAAAATATGGCATTGTCTCATCTATCTTGCAAAACCATCAATAAAGTATGCAATATATTTAATCCTTTGCTATCGTATAACGCTGCATTCACATAGTAATAGATAGAACCTAATCTGACAAATAATGACATATTTCAAATAACAAAGTTGCAGAAATTGAAATTACTAATTTAGACGTTCAGGTCCCTATTTTATCCAGGCATTGCCTCAATAAATAAGCCAGACGTCCAAAAGAAACTGGTTCCTATATATCCTATCCATGGTTAGCCTGCTAAAATTCCTAGTGATCCATCAAACATATCATATTTCTATTACTGTCCCAATCCTAGATGAATAACAAATAAGCATATGACCATGTTAATTGGAAGCAAGCACATGTTACATAATCTAGCATACTGACCAAGGAGCTTTAAAGGTTAAATCTATCTCATACTAAAACATCTCAGATTTTCAGCAAACCTTGTATTTCATATCTTGACATTTAATGCCCACCACAGCGTGATGCCCAATAATATTGTTGCATCCAATAAGCGTACGGCCTGGAAGTTCATCACCAACTACAGCACCCCTGCAAGACAGAATATACGACTTTAAATAGAAGGCATACTGTAACTCAGTTTCAGATGTTAAGAGTACAATAATATTACATCATCAAAATGCAGTTGTCCCCCAGTTCTGTATTTCCTGAAACATGGCTGCCAGGATATAGCCGACAAGCATTCCCCAACTTTGCAGAAGGTCCCACAGTACAAAAAGGACCAATTGAAACACCCTACATCCAGAGAAAGCTTTGTCAAATCTCAGATGTCCTAGAATGTTAAAAGCTAAACCAAAACAGTACAGAACAAAACCATAAATTATCTATGATATCTGGACACAAAGAGTTGCATTGATGATAAACCAGACAAATGTAGATCATACAGGTTCAATGTCCTCAGAAAAAATCAGGTAACTGCAAATTTTTATACAAAGAACTTTAAGAATCCTTGACCACATTCTACAGCACAATAATTTCAATTATGAATCACAAGCATGCAGATGAAAGTTGTTAAAACGTAGCATATGATGATGCTCCTAGTAGTTCAAATCTAGGGAAGTGATGCAAAGCAAGTGCCCATTATAAACAAGCTTTGTGGATAAAAGTTGTTAAAACCTATCACACAATTGATAGAAGTATGCTGTGAAGCAAACATCTAAGCTTCTTCCCTGGCCAGGGATCACGTCTCCAACAAAGCATGCTCTTCTTTGGGTCCCAATCTTAAAACACAAAGCAAACAACCAGATGATTTCTCATCTCATTAATTTATTTTACTTTATACTGGTCTGGCTACTTACATTTAAATAACAGTCAGACCCCTATTTGCTGTGCCATATATCATTACCATAACACCTTGCTACAATTAACCTTCAATTAAACAAGAAAAGAGAATCCTCGTATTGATATAGAGACGAAAAGAAGCAGCTAGTTCTATGCGCAATCCTCATATGGAAAAAATTAAAAAAAAAAAAAAAAGGAAAAGAAATCAGTTCCTCCCCCACTTGAACCATTAGCAGCTTCCCGTCGCACAGCAAACTACCGCATTCCGGATACTATTAAGAATTCCACAACACAAGAAGCTAAAAACCGTCATAAATAACATCAATACCTGACCTAAAATGGCATCTGGATGAACAACTGCAGATGGATGAATAAAATTGCACTTAGTTCCTGTCTCCTTAGAACTGAACTTCTCTTCCTCATTAACATCTGCAAACAAAACAATAACATATGAATCATCAATGTCCAAAGAACTGTATACGTGCGTGCGTGTTGTGTGTATAGAGAAAGCGAGGGAGCTGTAAGCAATACAGGGGAGTGAAGTCGACAAGCACCGAGGAGGGTAGAGTCGTCGAGCAGCAAAGGAGAAGAGCCTGCGACTTCTGAGAACTGCAGTCATCATACTTCACCAAATTCTGGAAATATTCACTAATGTCCCCCGCGTTTATAGGACTAATGATATTTCATAATTCAATTTTCAATATTTGGATTTCTGATTAAATTGGTAAATTGTATTGATATCTCTGAAATTGGTTAAAATATATAAATATTTTAAATCTTTTATAAAATTATTGCTATATTTGTAAACATATAATTGTAATTACAGTTACACCACATGTTTAAAGACAAAACTTACACAAAAACTAACACTTTTTGGGATGTAAATGTAATTTGAGTTAATTTTAGGAGGTGTAATGAAATATACTCTGATTAAAAAGAATTAATGTAAATTTCATTGCCATCCCTAAATTTAAGTCTATGGGTGTCTATGTAATTTGGGGTGTTTATGCAAAATTCAAGAGGTATGTGATTTGTTTAATTTTAGGTGTCAATGAAATTTACATTGCCACCCCTAAATCTAAGTCTAATTATATAAATACCCCTGCCGTATGAATAGATTACCTTATATAGCATTTTTAATTTTTTTATATCTGTCATTACAGTCATAATGTCAAACTTTGGACAATTGTCTGACGATATTACTTGGAGAGTTCTGTGAGAGTTTTTTAAATTTTTATTTTATGAACTTCAATGAGTGATAGTATTGAACAAAAAAATTAAAATCATTGTATGTACTATGGGTAAATATTACCTTTGTTCCATCAGTTTTCGATTCATCAAATTTAGTTTTGTGTTCGAAAATTTTATCAAATATGATCTTTTTCGATAAAACTAACGAATTAATCAAAAAAAAAAAAAAGTTGAGTCGTACCACCAACTTACTTTGATTCTAAGGGATAATTTTCGATCAAATGTGTAAAAAGTTGAATAGTACTTTATTTTATTTTATTTTTCAGAATTAAAAGATGAGTATAGCAAGATCATGTGTTTATGTGGTCTAGATGCTTTAAGTAATTGAATATACCAAATATTTTGTATTACAAAAAAAAAAAAAAAAATCACAAAAACACAGACTTTGACATAATTGAAGTCGTGTATTTTTGTTTAATGATCGATAAAAATATATCATCATGAATTTCAACCATTAAAAATAACAATATTCATAAATAATCAATATTAAATATGTACTAGTCAATAAATTACTATAGTACTATTATAATACAATACAAGTGCACCCCCTTAGGGAATGGTAGTTGTGACTTTTAATTACAATTACAATCTTAAGGAATGTATTTATAGTATTATAAGAAATAAAAAATATTTAAGTATTTGACTCTAACTTTAAAAAAATGTATTATACTTAACATTTTATTAGAATTTTGGACACTATAAGGGCCATCCTTGTCAAGAATCCTCCCAAGTCCTGATTATTGCTTTTTGTACTTTGGTAGATGAAAATACCGTCGGATTCTATCTTCGTATTCCAATATCAGTCTTTCGCTGAAATGTTGTAAAATTATTAATATTAACTATTACAAAAGATCAAGAACAATTGGTGTGCCATTTAATTCTATAAAATCTCTTTTTAAGTAATTGTCATGCTGTCACTACAAAAATTTTAATAATTAATTATCATGATTAATTATAAATAATTATAGCAAATAATCATTAACCACAACTACGTAATGGTTGTTAGGCATGATTTTTACAATGGTAGTTAAAATATTTGTCAAAGTTCAAAGGCACGGCAAATTTCAAGATTCTATAGAAACAAAAATAGATGGAAGATTATAAATTATATAGTTTCCTCTTACAATACGTTGAGGGCATAATTTTTATACCATGCAATACATAAGAGAGCTTATATATCAAAACGTTAACTTCAAGTACCTGAAAGATGGCGGATAGAAGGATGACTGCACCGCAGCGAAGGAGTGGGTGGAGAGAGTGGCTTGGAGTTGGAGGAGCTTGCGATGAAGGTTCAAAGGGTGTAAAGCCATTGGTTTCGAGCGGGATAATTAAGCTGATCCGAAACTTACATATATTTCTTGTCAAATTCCTTATTCAGTTCAAATTTTAATAATAGTACTGAAAGTGTTGACATGTTGCAATTCCAGTAGTAGTGTACATAGGGTTGTAGTAGGAGTAATATTTAAGGCTTCTTGAGGACATCCTGAGATCAGCTTCATCATTTTTGGTCCATTGATCCAATTCCGTTCAAAGAGATCAAGAATCATAACGGGGCTCACAGGGCCATTCATATAGAAAAGACAAGCCTAGCCGTGCACAACCTCGGAAGGCACTCAGCCTTCCGCTTCGGCAGTTGTACCAGTAAGGCTTCCCGTCGAAAGTGATGAGAATAAGCAACTGGTTTCGCGGGTGAAAATGTTGAATACCAATGTAGATAGTCGAAACAACATGTGGATTCCGTCGGAACATCGATTCCACACTCACTCTCTGGGTCATAGTCCACTCACCTTTTTTAATGTCCTCCAACACCCATACTTCAATTTCCAAATTATCTGCTCTAGCATATTGAATTTTCCCCTCGGACTGCCCTATTTGATCAGACCAAATTCTGAAATTTTGGCCACGTTCCGGCAGTGGCTTCAGTTCTACCAGCTCCCTAGTGGGATCATACGCAATCATATAGTCATAAGAGTAAGACCTCCAGTAAATCACATCATCAAACACAAGGGGTGGTCCAAGATGGACAGACAGCTGAAATGGTGAGGCCGCAATAAGAGACAGCTGTGTCCATTCGCCCGTAGTCGAGGAAAATACATCCAACTCCAAAGTTGTGGCTAACGAAACGGCACTTGCCACCTGAGCCCGATATACCTCATAACGTAGGCCCGTCAGTGAGTCATTATCCCCTTCGCAGATGAATGCTGTGGCGGCATAAGGGTAAAGCCTGTGTGGTTGTGGAAGCATATGGAATTCTCTGGTAACAGGGTTGCACACGATGTAATCCATATTTTTTACTCCATCGGTGCAGCAGAGAAGACAACCATTAGAAGATGCCACAATCGTGACTGATGGGGGAAGGAAAGTCAAGGAATCATCCAGATTTCCCCACTTACCACACTTAAGGTCTCTCCCTTCTTTGCAGACAGGAAGAAACTGAGGAGGTTTGGTCTGGTTCATCCTTCTGATTGACGGATCATTGCTAACGGCAATCGGTGTTTGCCTAAATAATCCCAAAAGGAATGGATTTCTCGTCCGGGAAGCGCGGCTGCAAATTCAGAGCCAAAGAAAGTAGTTGTTAGATCAGAATACAACAGTTTGTCATCACTGCTAAACACAAGCTGCCGCATTGAATTCAAAGCCAAAAAAAGAGTTGCTAGGAAGAACACAACATGACAGTTGGCATTCAGTGATAAAGATCCTCAGCCCACATGCTCTCTCAGGACAAACAAACATAAAAAAGAAATACAAGAATTTCGTCATTGTAAGATCATCTACAGCTTCACATACAAACATAATACACAGCAAGGTCAAAGAAAAACCACCTCACGATCACCAATTGCAATTATACTACACATGATTACATTGCAGATAACCTATTCTCTTATACGCCCCCCCTTCTGTAAAAGTAGCCCGCCACTCATGCCTCTCAATTCTTCGCAAATATGATGTGAGCACACGATCAGGCCGCAAAAAAATCTCATTCAACATGAGAAAGCAAAGAGAGATGTCATCTGTTCATGGAATTGAACAGCTAGCCCCAAATCATTCCCCTCTTTTGTATGATAAATCCGAAACATCAAGGAGTTTCAAAAACCGAAATTCGAGGGAATCGTAAAATTAGAACGGATGCTTCTTAATTGAAAAACTACCATTCCCTGCGATTATAAGAGACTCAAAAGAAGGAAGAGAGAGAAGGAAAAAAGATAAAGAAGGAACGAAGACGGTGTAGATGATGATGATGAACCTGGATTCCATGCCTCCGCCCTCCGCCTCTTCCTGCATGTTGTTCCGGCGGACATGGACGGATCCCAGACCCAAAGTTTGAGGCCCGAAAAATTAATAATATTTTTATTTATAAATTTCAATTAATTTTTTATAAATAAATATAATAATTGGATGGATAAATTATATTTTTAATTCCATAGGGGACTAACAATAAATATTATATTTTTCATCTTATAATTAGGATATTTCATTTAATTACATTTAATTTTTTAACTTTATTTTGAATTGATCCGATATAATAGATAAAACTCACTACTATAGCTAAGTATGATTGAATTATAATTTTAACATTATTGATATCATTTAAATTCCGTCAAATATAATGCCACAACGACTAGTTCTTAAAAGTATTTAGAAATTACTCATTGGCCTAATTGGGTAATAATAAAGCAATTAGAAGGTGTTTTTGGTGAGTTTAAAAGTTACTCAAAACATCTTATTAGATCAAATAAAATATTAAATCTTATAATTCTTTTAAAAATAACCTCGTTTATAAAAAGTAAGGGGGGTAAAGTAATGTAATTGAGAGTAGAATAAATAAAGATAAAATTAGAGTAGAAGAGGGGTAAAGTGGAATTTTCCCTTCTTATAGGGGTTAACATAAAAATTATAAGAATATGTGATGTCATCTTCATATAATTAAGAAACTAATTAGAAATTTAATCTACCTATCATGTCTTAGCCTAGAAATTTAACAAATGAACTAATTAAATAATATAATTATATAAATTAATAAAAAATAAAATTACAATTTCATACCTATGTTTGATCGAGAGAAAGAAATTACAATTTTTCACTTGTGTGTGTATTGTGTGTGTGTAACTAAAAAAAAAAGGAAAAGAATGAGAGGCGAGGCGTGGGGGTTGGTGGTCATTACGTCTTTATTAAATTTTCTTAATTTAAGAAAATATAAGTTATCCCCAAATATTATAATGCACCCTCCAATTTATTATATTTGAATTATGATCTATAATTTATTTATCAAAATTTATCAATTAATTCTACAATTATGTATTATAATTTTTGGAGCGCAACAAGAAATACAAAATTTTGGTTCACAAACCACACATTATAAAACAAAAAAACTTGCTAGATTTGCACTAAAATAAGGAGCATCAAGAGTTTATCAACAAGAAAGATCAAATAAGAAGGGGAAAACTGCACCTAGATATTACATCTTGGAAGGTTAATTGTACTGACCTTGCTTCTAGCAGTGAGAGTTGAAGTAAGAGTTGGAGCTTTCTTCTTCATCGACTTCTCTCCGGCCTTCTCCTTGAGCACTGCAACTTCTGAGCACGGCAGCTCTCCTTTCCGGCAGAGCTCCATCCACCAAAATGGCTCCATTGGCATTTGCAGCCTGTATTTCATCAAACAACAAAACATCAATAAGGGCGTGTTCATCAATAAGAGAAGTCAACAAGAATGACTGAAACAAACAAGATTGCAAATTCAAGAACACAACACATAATTAGCACGTAATAGATCATATTCAGAGTTCAATTTGTTCATTCACTTTTAGTTAGGATGAAAGAATTTGTTCAATACCTCGTAACCGGTCGAAAAACCTGAGGAAGCTGCTTCCCCTCGACCCCACCAACGGTAACCACATTTCTTGTGTCACCTAGTGCACGACGATTCTTGCTTTCTGCTCCCACACATTCTTCTGCTTAATAGCCCCCGGGACATCCTCTCTGTAGATCAGATCAACAACACATGTACAAATGAGATGGGGGGAATTTCATCAAAGAGCAAAAGCAAGAAATGTATGGGAAAAAAGATCATCTTGATGAGAATCCGAAACAATCAAAAAAGTCATTGAACAATTGAAAGAAAACAGAATGTTCATGATTGCCAAGAAACAATCTTTGGAAAAGAACTTAGTCAATGGTCATTGCAGTAATGAAACTCAAATGGAATTTGCATCTAAATGAAAATCCACAAGAACCTCAACCCAATCAACATTATAAAGAATCTAATAGAGGTTATCAAGGTTACGATAAATCTAAGACAGAATGACAAGATAGAGTTGTGGAAGTTTCATCCAGAAACAATAAGCAAACAAAAGAAAAATCAAGAACCATATGTAACCTGATCAAAGTGAAGGAACCATGATTTAACATACACTCGCTTAATAAGATTGCATAACATATATGTATATAATTGCCTCTTTGATCGGATTCTTGAAAGCAGGTCTAATTCAACAAAAGGGGTGGGATAAATAACAGTAGAAAGTGTGAAGGAGCGCACCAACACCATACGCATCAAAGATCAAGAGAACTTAAAAATCATGATAGTAAGATCCAAGAAAGCTTTAAAAACCATCTGAATGCAATGGCCGGTTATCTAAATTATTGAGAAAGCCATAAGCATTCAACACAATCATTGAGCACAAATACATATCAATAGATGAAAGAAAGTTTCAGATACCTTTGTTCTGCTGCTGAAAAACTCTCGAAGCCATTGCTGAAACACACCTTGAAAAAGCGCTGAACCCTCTTTCTTTCCCTCCCTCCCTCTCTCTCTCTCTCTTTGTGTGTGTGTGAGGGCTCAATGCACAGTGATGGGAATGTGAGAAGGGACGCCCTTTTAAAGCTGAAGAGAAGCCCAACGGTCTTATTTTTTTCAATTTGTAGCCATTCGATGGAAGTCGATTGACGGTATTGATTTTCTGTTTCTTAATAAGCCTAATGAGCTGTACAATTGCTGTAAAAAGTTACCGTTGTGGTACAAGTCTCCGTCAGTATTGTAATGAAAACCTAATGAGCTGTACAATTGCTGTAAAAAGTTACCGTTGTGGTACAAGTCTCGGTCAGTATTGTAGGGAGAAATATATAAATAATGATTACAAAAATAAGTGGATTTCGATTGTTTTAAAAATTTATTTAAAAAACAAAAGAAGAAATTAAAGATGATAATATACATACACAATTAAATTATTATTCGAAACGAAGTGATATAATAAGAAGGTAAATGATCAATTAAAGTATTTAGGAGCCAATTGATATATACACCAAGAAGAATTATTTACATACATACATATATATTTATTGTAACTTATATTTTAAAAGAAATTAAATTAAAACCGACAGCAATTATGTCGCTTGACTTAATTGAAGTAACAATACCGAGCAAAAAAATTATTATTATTATTAAAACATATTTTTATAGGAAAAATAATTTTAATTTAATATAAAACACATACAATATTTGTGTAATTTGATCTAATTTCAAAAAATATTAATGTAATTTACCCATATTATTAAATAATTCTCTAACAATTTAATCTTTTTATTTTTTTGGTATGCAATATTAATATAATTATTAATTTTATATTAAATTAAAATTATTTTTTCTTATAAAAATACATTGTCATAAACCTTGACAAAAAGATTTATGTAGTGGTGGTGGTGACTTTTAATTATCAACTTCAAGAAGAAAATATTTAGGGATTAGATTGTGGTGCTTCAATTTTTATTTTATTTTTTATAACAAATGGTACCGCGATTTGAAATCACGGTGTCACAGAAATTTTTTAATGGCACCGCGATTCTACATCGCGGTGCCATGGAAGAATTTTTCTTAAAACAAAGAAATTGTGGCATTGTGTTTTGTCAACGCGGTGCCACTTAAATCTTTAAACTTATAGAAAACCACCTATTTCTGCAATTATTTTTTTTTCAATATTATTTAAATATTTCTGCCAGTACTGTAAGCCGCGAATGATTTCATACAGCATCCGCACCGTAGTTCTTGTATGCGTGCAGAAATCTAAGTGACACGTGGAAATGACTCACTAGTATTTCACTCACAAGTTAAATTAAAAGATTTACCAAAACCACTTTAAAAATACACTTTTTGATCTAATATATATATATATATATATAAGTATTTCTCAAATTACCCAAAAAGAAAAATAATAAAAGAATCCATCAATTTTCATTCCAAAATATCAAATTATTAACGTTTACTTTAAAAAATAAATAAATTTCGAGAGTTTTTATTTATTTATATACTTCATTTAATTGAAGAATTAAAGTATATCTACCAATATAAATTTTCAATAGTAAGAAATTAAAATACAAGCACAACTATATTTTTATTTTTATTTTTTGTAAAATTTCATAATGTTTTAAGTCTTAAATTCAATGCAGTTTAAGGCCTATTTTTTTTTATTTTTACAGCCTGCTCTGAGTATCTTGAACTTGTTAAACAAAAATAACAAATAAAACACGATAAAATATCTAATAATATTCTGAACGTAGTCATGATCCAATATGACAAATTGATATTGGATTTTGTATGGGATTTAATATACAGATTGTAAAAATTTTGTATAGAGACATCTACATATTAAATAAAAGAGAAAATAAAAATAACAAATTAAAATAGAGGGTATGAAGTTTGCATTACCAATGAGGTACAATGAAGGGTGAAATATTAGGAGCCATAAAGGTTATTACGACAAATGACTTAGACAGGCAAACCAAAAATCAATGCCTGGAACAGACAACAACTAGAAATGAATGCCAAGATTAGGGAATTACAAAGGCATATATATCATTGTATTGTATTATCTCCACACACACAAATAGGAACCAAAGACTTCACACTTGAAAACTCTTGAAAACTCAATACTATTATCATTAGTTGGAAACTAAGACCGTCGTCAGCCTTTACAGCAATGCGTCGTCATCTAGACCAGCAAGCATAAATTGTCATTTCAACTTCAAGTTAGAGTCTCCACATGTGACATTTTTATAGGATCAAACATCTTATATATATATATATGTGTGTGTGTGTGTGTGTGTGTGTTTTAGGTTGGGGGGGGGGGGGGGTCGTCATCTAGACCAGCAAGCATAAATTGTCATTTCAACTTCAAGTTAGAGTCTCCACATGTGACATTCTTATAGGATCAAACATCTTTTATATATATTTATATATGTGTGTGTGTGTGTGTGTTTTGGGTTGGGGGGGTTAGAAGGTTAGAGAATGGTGAAGGTGCTTACACTGCAATCAGAGGCATACTTCCTGGCAAGAGTAAGGGTTCCATTTCGTTCTCGCTCGGATTCAAAAACAAGCACAAAAGACTGTCCTTTCCGAGCCTGCCAAAACAGTGACTTAGCTGCAGAGTTGTCGCCTCCTCTGGATCCATATAGTTGGAAACAAATATTATTTTGTCAAATATCATTTCTTGGATACTATTCATCATATTTAACTCTGACATGAAGTGTTATACAGATGAAATCAAGAAACCCCAAGAAGAAGAATATCGATTTCTCATCCAAATACATGTTAGAGCAACATTGGTTTCTCGCAAAAATCACGTTATAAATTTAAGTACTACCAAGAGTCTGGCATATTTAAATACTGCCACAAAGGAGAAAAATATATTTTCTTGTGCTTATGTGTGTGCCTAACAAAGAGTATCGGTGATATGAAAAAAGGATTGTCAAACTTCCTCAAAGCAGTATGAGAAAATGAATTCAAGTTGTGGGGAACAACTAGTATTTCTTATCCAAGAATTCCTAGTGAATATATTCAAAGCATTGTGCAAGAAACGAGAGCGCAATGGCATTAAAGATGATCAACTCATAAGAATCAAGCATGATCCTGACCTTACTCGGAAAATGATTCTTGTGAGTGGATCATTGATGCAAAAATAACACTTGTATAAACAAATAAATCAGTTATGATTGTTGGTACAACCTAACAACCTCACATCTTCTTACCTTTTCGCCAGTCAAGGTACGACTGTTGGCTAAATCCCTAATTAACAGACAACCTTGGGAACGTCCACAAGAGCTAATCTATTAATAGCATTAACAATTAAAAAGGTCTGATTCTAATTAATAAATTCCTACGAGGATAATTCGTTTAAATTAGATCATGCATTCCCCATAACATAACTAACTATTTTAACATAATTAATTATGCTACGTTGCTACTAAGTATTGAACTAAACAAACAATTACACGAATTTATAAAGTTCAATTAGCTAAGCAAACCTTCTTGACAATGAACAATTGGCCACATTATTCATAAATCAGATGTTTGTAATAAAGGCACAGAGAATAACATGAATACTTATTTAACAAGTGTAAAGAGAACATATTAGATCTCACAACAAGTTACGGATCAAGCAATCACCATTATATTAATCAGAAAATAATGAATTTAGCCGGACATGTTAATGGAAAAACACACTAAGAAGTGGAATTTCATTAACCCCGGCAACGACTTATAACTAAAAGAGAGCTATGAAAGTGAAGTAACTATTGAATTTAAAGTATTATATTCAATTCAAAGTATTTTTCACAAAGGGAGAGATCCCCCTATTTATAATAAAAGCCTTCTACGAATTTAGACATAGGGGGGGTTAAGTACATGATTCGTTCAAAAAATATTAACAATTCATCAATCACGTATTTAAAAGAGTCCCTTCCAAAATTCAGCATATGTTACACACCTAAAATTTCATGGAATCTCTAAAAAACAAGTAATTTGTTTTTGGTGCATGAAATTTTAAAAACTGTAAGTTAAATCTATATTTGTTAGGACAGATATAATGTGTATACCTTGGATTAAACATTCCTACCAGAATGAGATTCACAACGTTATTTAATTTTTTATTGAACAACTTAAAATGTAAAATAATATTAATGTGTTAAATATCCATGCAGTAATGCTCAATTTTTTTACAATAGCTCTGTGACAAAATTACCACGATATATATGAAAGATCGATCCACAGTAAAATTATGACCATACAGTACATTGATTATTATTCTTGCATACACATAGACTTATAACTAATAGCACAACACCATCATATCGATCTCTATGGTGCCATCTACGCTAGTGCTATTATAAGCGTACATTTGGTATGAAACCAGCCCACGTGCCAAATGAAAAACATCATACCACCAACTATAGGCAGCTCTCGATACTCATGTAGCATAGGGATGCTGCCCAGCAACACTAGGGGTACTTCCATTATACGCCTTGTTGGTGAAAACAAAGGTGAAGGGCTCAAATAGGATGAGTTCCTCTACAGATACAGAGGCCGTGATCCCTTAGGCACAACCTATGAGCTCGGACAACTCAGGGTCAATGGTGAGAGGATCGTCCTTTATGTAAACTGGGCCGAATAGCATGGGCGAAGAGTTGATTGAGTTGGCTTGGGCCACGGCCACGGCACTCGTGCCTCGTAGACGATGGGAGCAAAAATGAAGCTTAGTCACCTTTTGTGTAGCTTGGTTTAGGTTTTGGACCCAAGTTTTTGGACTGATTTAGGGTTTTGATCAAGTGATGTACCATTGCTGGAGATTGGGGCAAGGTTGCCATGACTGAGCAAATTAGAATTATTGTAGCTAGTTGCTTCACTATATTTGTATTTCTAGAGATTTTGACCTTTTTCTTGGGGCAATCAATCATAATAAATTCAATATATATTATATATATGCAAAAAAAAAAAAATCCAAAAATATGTAGTTGTAACCTATATTTAATTACATGAAAATGTAATAGTAAAATACAATATGTTGAAATATGGAGTCTAACCCAACATTACATTCATGCCCGACGATTAGAGATCTAATATATATATATATTTTTGTTAGCGATAAAATTTGTAATTTAGCAATGTTTTTTATATGCTAAAGTGTAAATAATTGATGGAGTATATTTTAATATTTTTCATTGAAAACAATCAAAGAAGAAATCAATCTTGAATGACTGTAGGCACATTCCAAATACGAGATGGGTTCTTTCAAGAAATGAATTAAGAGGGATAAATTTAAACTTGATTATCGAAATATTCATAATACGATATGTAAAACTCAATGGAAATGACTTTTCAAAAATACATTAAGATTACATAAAAAGTGTATTATAAATATTATAAAAAATAATTTTCGCTGATGATATTAATTTTACGTGGAAAAAGCTATTTTATAAAATGCTTTGAGAATTTTATAAATTCAATCAAACACACTCTTATTAGGACTTATGAATTTTCGAACATTTCATAAAATAGTTTAAACAACTTATTGGCCAAATGAATAAAAATAAAAATACTCCCTTTATCAAAATTCTTACTCGCCGCTCGCAATCCAGCAAGGCTTCAGCCTTTTCCAGATAAAAGGTAATTGGAAAGAAATCCTTCAACCGTCGGCGATGGAGCTCCTCCGCAGCAACCCAGCCAACCTCCGCGTCTCCTCCTTCAAAGTAGAATCATCGTCCAAGAAAAGCCCAGATTGTGACAGTAATTCTCGGTCGCAGGGCCTCCAATTTCGCAAGTTGTCCAAGAAGGACCTCTCAAGAATCTTGAGAACGGAGGCGGCCATTAAAGCCATCGAGAAAAAGGCCAATTCTTCCAAGTACAAGAACCTCTGGCCTAAGGCTGTCTTGGAAGCTTTGAGTGATGCAATTAAGCAAAACCGTTGGGAGTCCGCTCTTAAGGTTGCTTGCTCCTCCTTTTTCTGCAACCGAAGTTTTGCGTGAATTTTCAGTGTCTTGTGTTTGATGGGACTTTGAGATATGTTTTGAGGAAATACTTGTGCTTTGAATGCCTGTGTATACATTTAAAAATTTGTTCTGTTCTGGGTGTTTTGGATTCTGGGATTCTGAAGCATGATGTTTCTTGCAGGAAGGTTTTAACTGCTCTCTTTTATGTGTAGTTTTCTGGGATTCATAAATGTCGCGAAGCTGCCAACGATAAATCCTATGTTTTTAACATTGTGCTTTTGATAGAGAAGATTTGTTACATGAACTAGAGTTTCTTTTTTATTTGTGTAGATGAATTTCTTTAGCTTGAAAAAATTTGCTTTATGGTTTAATCCAAGAATTGTGGTTTTTGTTTACTCCTCTTTGTATACAAGTCAATCATGTGGTAGTGTTAAATTTCTGAATATAAATTTGGTGAAGTGTGGATGGTGTATAAATGTTGCCTGTTCCTTTGACTATAAAATTTGTTTCTCATGTTTTTAGATATTCGAACTTCTATGTCAACAACATTGGTATGAGCCAAGATCTCAGACATATGCTAAGCTGCTAGTGATGCTTGGCAAATGCAAGCAGCCAAATCAAGCTAGTATGCTTTTTGAGGCCATGCTCTGTGACGGCCTCCAACCTACAGTTGATGTTTACACGGCACTTGTGGGTGCCTATGCCTTCAATGGCCTTCTTGACAAGGCATTTAGTATTGTCGAAGATATGAAGTCCGTCAACAATTGCAAACCTGATGCTTTTACGTACTCTATCCTTATTAAATATTGCATTAAACAACATCACTTTGATATGATTGGGCTGATTCTAGGGGAAATGTCACATTTAGAAATTGAATGTAGTACTGTGATATATAACATCCTAATTGATGGATATGGAAAAGCTAAGTGTTTTGAATTAATGGAGAACTCATTGACTGACATGATTCGAAGTGGCAAATGTTTTCCAGATATTTTTACTTTTAACTCTGTAGTTGGAGCTTACGGTGGATGCAGAAGGATTAATGAAATGGAGAAGTGGTTTGATGAGTTTCAGCTTATGGGATTGAAGCCTGACATAATGACATATAATATTCTGATCAGATCGTATGGGAAATCTGGCTTGTACCAAAAAATGGGATCTGTTATGGAGTTCATGAAGAAGAGATTCTTTTCTCCCACAAGTGTTACCTACAATATAGTAATTGAGATATTTGGGAAGGCTGGAAATATTGAGAAGATGGATGAGATGTTCCTGAAAATGAAACACCATGGTTTGAAGCCTAATTCTATTACTTACAGCTCTCTTGTCTCTGCATATAGTAAAGCAGGGCTCTTGGGCAAAGTTGATTCAATTTTTAGGCAAGTGGAGAATTCAGACGTGATACTTGATACACCTTTTTTTAACTGTATCATCAATGCTTATGGCAATGCCGGTGATGTAGAAAGGATGATGGAGTTATTAATGGCAATGGAGGGGTGTGGATGTAAACCAGATAATGTAACCTTTGCCACAATAATTCAAGCCTGTCGTGCCCAAGGGATGATTGATATTGCCCAGAATTTGGAGAGTAATATGACTCATGCTAAAATTACATCAGGCATCTTGTAAAATCCTCCTGTTCTGCAGAAATTTATGCTTCTTGCTGCTGCTGCATCAATTCTTGATTTTTCCTCAGTATATTAGTTGATATGTTATCTACCATTCTGCATTTAGTAATGCTCCAGCATAAATTTAATTCCCCATTTCTTGGTGGACCATAAACCTTGACCTTGATGGATAATTCGACCTGTGTGCTGACGGACTAAAGAATGCTGATTATGATAAGGTTTTAATTAATGTTCAGGAGGAAGTTGATTGGATGGAACGAGAGAAACCATTACAGAGGATGATTATCCTGTGATCGTCGACTGAGAAGAAGTTCTTTACCTCCCTCACATCTTTGTGTGGATGAGAATGTTTATTTTTTGCAAGGTTATCCAAGGGAGGGCCATGCTTGAGTGGAAATAATAATAACTATGGAACTCTTAGCAAGAGATGGAACATTTTGGAGATCTCTCTACTATGAGCTCACAATAAGACGGCATAGCTCCAAATGCCTGGTTGCTGATGTGTGCAGCCGTTCTTCTTGTGCACTGTGGTCTCCTGCTATTCATGATTCAGTTGTAGCTGGTGGGTTTCTTTCTGTTTATTTGACTGCTATTCAGCTAGACCTCATCAAAGATAAAACAAATCTACTTATTGGAAATGGCAGTTTAGGCTAGCAATTTTAGATCCAATCAAATAAATAATTGAAACTGTTTGCTTTTCTGCTTTATCGTCAAGATGTCCACTGAAAAAGCAACTGCCTGTGTCAATATAACCCAAAGTTAAGTTCTTTGTCCCCTTTGAATGCATGCTAATATTCCTTTGTTTGCTATCAAGGGAAGGTCTAACGAACCCACCCCCTCCCCACCTCCCCCCACCCCCCACCCCTGAAATAGAACTTTCACTATCTAAAACAGAGTTGTGGGATAAAACAACTCTCATGCACCTGGAATAACATGCTTGTGTTCGTGCAGGTGAAAGTTGTGGTCTATTCTTATCGAGGTATTTTCTGCCAAAAGGCTTACATGGGCCTGAATGTAGCTGATACTATATATGTCATTGATCTTGAAAAATTGGTATGTATGATAAATATACTAAAGCAAACTGTTTGAAGCATGTTCCTAGTGCTCTTGCTTGAGCGTGCTTTTGATGTCAATGGAATTGATTCATGCAGTCATAAATGCCAGGATGATGTGCAAGGTGTTAGGAAATGGATCGGGTTAAGATGGATAACAGGTGGAATATGAAGGCGATAAAAGACACACGAATTTGTTAACCCAGTTTGGATATAAATCCTACGTCTGGGGGCGATACCAAGCCAGGAGAAAACACTCAAAGAGGAGGAAAATTGAGGAGTACAACACACACACACTTGTATGCAAGTCTTCACCACACGTGAAAAACAACACTCACCCTCGTCTCAACTCTTTCTTTTCTCTCTACTCTATTCTACTCTGCTCTGCAAAACAATGCTAATAAGAGTAGAATATATATAGCCATGACTTATCCTTTTTCCAACTCAACTTGGGATTTCTAAGTTGAAT
>NC_026155.1:8470661-8474682 GCF_000512975.1 Sesamum indicum | reverse complement strand
GAATTATTTTCCGGTTTTGATCATCCCAGAATCTATACCCAAATTCGTCAGTCCCATACCCAATGAATGTACATTTAATCGACTTAGCATCCAGCTTAGTCCGATCATCGTTCAAAATATAGGCTGAACAACCAAACGTACGTAAGAAAGAAAGATCCACTTTCTTACCACTCCATACCTCTTCTGGTATCCTGTTGTTCAACGGGACAGAAGGCCCTCGATTGATCAAGAAAGCAGCCGTGTTGACTGCATCTGCCCAAAACATCTTTGGTAGTCCGCTCTTCAATCGCATGCATCTCGCACGCTCATTCAGTGTTCTGTTCATCCTCTCAGCAACGCCATTTTGCTGAGGTGTCCCCGGGATTGTTTTCTGCATTCGGATTCCATGGTCGGCGCAGTAATTCTTGATACCTTCACTGTTGTACTCGCCACCGTTATCCGATCTGAGACATTTCACTTGTAGACCTGTCTCATTTTCCACTAGTGCCCTCCATCTCCTGAATGTATCAAAGGCATCAGATTTTCTTTTTAAGAAATACACCCATACCTTTCTAGTGGAGTCATCGACGAATGTCATGTAGTACGTTGATCCACCAAGAGATGACACTGGTGCTGGCCCCCACAAATCGGTGTGAACAAGCTCCAACTTTTCTTTCCTCGGAGTTCTTCCTGTGGTCAAGAAGCTCACCCGCTTCTGCTTTCCGAACACGCAGTGTTCACAATGACCCACCTCCACCGATTTTAACTCGGGCAACCGTCCTTTCGACTTCAGCACGTTCATTCCTTTCTCGCTCATGTGGCCCAAGCGATTGTGCCACAGGTTAGCCTGCGATACAGTTCCTGCAAAGGGGATGTTTGAACTGGATCCTCCCGCCATGTAGAGCGTTCCCGACTTTAGTCCTCGAGCCAAAGTCATTGCTCCCCGACTGATCTTCCACTTCGCGTCTCCAAACGTCGTGTGGAATCCATCACTATCCAGCTGTCCGACTGAGATCAAGTTCCTTTTCAGTCCTGGTATGTGTCTCACATCATGTAGGGTCCAGCATGACCCATTCGTTGATTTGATCCGCACATCTCCCTTTCCTACAATCTTGAGGGGTTTGTTATCTGCAAGATAAACTAAGCCAAAATCACCTGAGGTGTATGGCTCCATGATGTCTTTGTTGCTGCATGAGTGGAATGAGGCCCCTGAATCCACAACCCAATCATCGGAAGAACTGCTCACACTCAACAAGAGTGCATCCGTGATCTCCTCCGTCGCGGCATTCGCTGTTCGGCCCTCCTTTTCCTTCTTTGGCGCCCGACATTCGCTTTTCATGTGTCCGGGCTTCTCGCAGTTCCAGCACACCATCTCCTTCTTGCCCTTGTTCTTCCCCCTGGACCTTGACCTTGACCTTCCACGGTATTTACCCCGTGTGTCAGGTCTCCCTCTGGACTCTGTATGTAGTGCAGAGCCAGATGATCCACCCGTTTGCTTTCTACGGGTTTCCTCGTTCAACATCATGTCTCTGATGTTGTCGAACTTCATCTTCTCCTTCCCAGACGAAGTGCTCACTGAAGTAACAACCACATCCCAACTGTCAGGTAAAGATGAAAGCAAAATTAACGCTTTTACCTCATCGTCAAACACGATATCCACAGACGCCAGCTGTGTCGTGAGTTGGTTGAAGTCATTGAGGTGATCGGCCACCGACTTCCTCTCCTCCATCTGCAACCTGAATAGTTTTTTCATCAGCATAACCTTGTTCATTGCTGAGAGTTTCTCGTACATATCGGCAAGAGTCTGTAGGACTTCCTTCGTGCTCTTTGCTCCCTTCACATGATAGGCGACATTCCGAGAGAGCGACAGGATTATTGCGCTCATCGCCTTTCGATCGAGCACCTTCCATTCTTCATCACTCGTCTTCTCGGACTTCTCTGCAAGTGGTTCGTACAGGTCCTTCCCGTACAGGTAGGCCTCCATCTGCATACGCCAAAACCCAAAGTCGGAACCATTGAACCGTTCGACTGGAAACTTTCCCTCCATCTTAACTCCTTGAACCAGGCTCTTGATACCAGTTGTTAGGAAATGGATCGGGTTAAGATGGATAACAGGTGGAATATGAAGGCGATAAAAGACACACGAATTTGTTAACCCAGTTTGGATATAAATCCTACGTCTGGGGGCGATACCAAGCCAGGAGAAAACACTCAAAGAGGAGGAAAATTGAGGAGTACAACACACACACACTTGTATGCAAGTCTTCACCACACGTGAAAAACAACACTCACCCTCGTCTCAACTCTTTCTTTTCTCTCTACTCTATTCTACTTTGCTCTATAAAACAATGCTAATAAGAGTAGTATATATAGCCATGACTTATCCTTTTTCCAACTCAACTTGGGATTTCTAAGTTGAATGAGGTTATCCTTCTCCAACTCAACTTTGAATCGGGTTATCCTTCTCCAACTCAACTTGGGAATTCTAAGTTGAATCAGGTTATCCTTTTCTTCTTCAAATCTATCTTCACAACTTAACACAAGGAAGTCACAGAACAGTAATAAGCTGTCGTTTGCTACAATTACTCAATACTCAATTGCGTCCAGGAAGCTAGTTCAAGAATGAACCAAGATCAAAGGATACAAGTTCAGTCAGCAATTCGAGTGGCCGGTAGTTCGATATGATTAAACCTGTGGAGCAGGATTCTTGGTGAAAGATTTTGATTTCTTGTTGAGGATATATACTAGAAATCAGCAAATGCATCTCTGTACTGGTAGGACTTGAAAAGGTGAACACTGAGCACAATGTATGAGATTGGAAATTCATGTAGTGATCTTGTTTCTTGTAGAATTGCCTGACGTACCTTTGTTTTGTTTGATGAAATAGGTTTTCCTTGCACATGGGTCTCAATTCTCATTGGTGTGGTGCACAATATGCAACGGCAGAGGAATATGAGTGCTTCTTTTACCTTGGTACAATTCAAGCCATCATCATTTACCAAACAAAACCCTAATCCACAAACTCCCGTTTCTCCAGCTTGTGGGTAGGCTTTTCCAAATACTTGTTTCTTTCCAAAATGTTCTTTCTGATTGATTTCTTTTTTTTTCCCACTTTACTTGTATCATGTTGTATGTTGCTGTGAATTTTTATTTTTTCAGTGATGGCAATGGGGAGTTGATTGTCTTTTTCTGATGACGTAATGTTGTAACATTTGTGGGCTCCGCATTTTTCTTTTTTCTTTTTTGGATTGAACTGAATTTTCTCTATGAATAAATTCTTGCTTTGAGCAGGCAGATGTTCCTGTACCCTTGTTTTCTTATTTTATTTGGGACTTGGAAGTAAACGATGGATTATCTACCCATTTCACTCTTGAGCAGGTGATGAATTACCAAGGAATAGAGTCATGATTTTTCTTCTTCTCTTTGTTGTGGCAGAAAAGAAGTTTAAGAATGTCATAAGCATTGCATATTTGGTTAATGTAATTATTAGAAAACGTGGCATTTGCATTCTGTAATGTTTCCTAATGGTAAGTAAAATTTCATGAATTCTATGATTGAGTGGGCTAGGGGAAAAGTTGTGGATGTGTAATTGACCACCTATCACACAACCCTCTCCATGTGGTGTTAACATTGAATCGAGGCAAAAAGTTTATAGTTTGGTATGCTGTGTAAGTTTTCACCCTTATTGGTTCTTGTTTTGATAATTGTTTCTGGTTGTTTCTGTCCGTGGTATTTTGATTAGTTTGCTGATCTTTAGTTTGCTCATCTTTCTTGTTTCCTTCTTACGTGCTTGGTTATACTCAATATTCTTTGCTTCCTAACCCAACTGTTAAATCACTTGCCACCTGAATAAAGCATTTAATATATATATGTATTTAATAATTAAATATTATTTTCTATAATAATTATTTAATTAAAATATTATATGTTTCTATTAATAATAAAATATTCTTTTATATAATAATTACTTAATTATTTATATGATAAAATATTATTTTAATTAAATTAAAGTTAATTTTATATATAAATTAAAAAAAAAAAA